>NC_061510.1:172753529-172820189 GCF_022539505.1 Lolium rigidum
GGGAGGAACTCGATAATGTTGTCGATGAAGAAGGGGATGCCTTGGGCATCCCCAAGCTTAGACGCTTGAGTCTTCTTGATATATGCAGGGGTGAACCACCGGGTGCATCCCCAAGCTTAGAGCTTTCACTCTCCTTGATCATGTTGCATCATACTCCTCTCTTGATCCTTGAAAACTTCCTCCACACCAAACTCGAAACAACTCATTAGAGGGTTAGTGCACAATATAAATTGACATATTCAGAGGTGACACAATCATTCTTAACACTTCTGGACATTGCATAATGCTACTGGACATTAGTGGATCAAAGAAATTCATCCAACATAGCGAAAGAGGCAATGCGAAATAAAAGGCAGAATCTGTCAAAACAGAACAGTTCGTATTGACGAATTTTAAAATGGCACCAGACTTGCTCAAATGAAAATGCTCAAATTGAATGAAAGTTGCGTACATATCTGAGGATCATGCACGTAAATTGGCATAATTTTCTGAGTTACCTACAGGAGAATTAGACCCAGATTCGTGACAGCAAAGAAATCTGGATCTGCGCAGTAATCCAAATCTAGTACTTACTTTTCTATCAACGGCTTAACTTGGCACAACAAAACACAAAACTAAGATAAGGAGAGGTTGCTACAGTAGTAAACAACTTCCAAGACACAAAATAAAAACAAAGTACTGTAGGTAAAAACATGGGTTGTCTCCCATAAGCGCTTTTCTTTAACGCCTTTCGGCTAGGCGCGAAAGTGTGTATCAAGTATTATCGAAGGGTGGTACTTCTACGGCGGGGTGCGGAGTTTTCTCAACCAGGCATAGTATATTAGATACATAAGTTTTAGCATCTCCCTTTTCATTAGTTTTAGGCGTGCTACTCTCATCAAACAAATTTTCGGGAACAAGCCAAGCATAGTTATTTTCTAGCGCATCATTCATAGCTAGGAGCTTACATGGTATTGGTGCTTTGATCTCCCCACCATCATCAATATTATTAGTGTATCTTATTCTATCCATATCCATCTTTTCAAGGAGACTAACAAAATTAGTAGGAGAACCAAGCATATTAAATTTAGCAAAGACCTTTCTAGCTTCTCTTGCTAGACCACCAAATTCTCTAAGAAGGGTTTCTAAAACAAAATCTTTCTTTTCCCCTTCTTCCATATCACCAAGTGTGAAAAACATGTGTTGGATTATAGGATTAAGATTAACAAATTTAGTTTCCAACAAGCGAACTAAATGCGCAGCAGACAATTTCATAAGTAGGCGCAAGGTCTACCAAGTGTCTATCTTCAAAATTTTCAATGGTACTAACATGGTTGAAGAATTCTTCTATATTATTTCTCCCAACTATAGACCCACGTCCTACCGGTATGTTCTTTGTGGTAAAATTAAAAGGAAACATGATGAAATAAGTAAAGTAAATGCAAGTAAACTAATTTTTTTGTGTTTTCGATATAGCAAACAAGATAGCAAATAAAGTAAAACTAGCAACTAATTTTTTTGTATTTTGATTTAGTGCAGCAAACAAAGTAGTAAATAAAACTAAGCAAGACAAAAACAAAGTAAAGAGATTGAGAAGTGGAGACTCCCCTTGCAGCGTGTCTTGATCTCCACGGCAACGGCGCCAGAAATTTGCTTGATGCGCGTGGTTGACGTATTGTCTTTCGTTCGACACGCGTCCGTTGGGCAACCCCAAGAGGAAGGTGTGATGCGCACAGCGGCAAGTTTCCCTCGGTAAGAAACCAAGGTTTAATCGGACCGAGTAGGAGTCAAGAAGCACGTTGAAGGTTGATGGCGGCGAGATGTAGTGCGGCGCAACACCGGAGATTCCGGCGCCAACGTGGAACCTGCACAACACAACCAAAGTACTTTGCCCCAACGAAACAGTTGAGGTTGTCAATCTCACCGGCTTGCTGTAACAAAGGATTAACCGTATTGTGTGGAAGATGATTGTTTGCAGAGAAAACGAGTAAAACAAGTATTGCAGTAGATTGTATTTCGAGTAAAGAGAATTGGACCGGGGTCCACGAGTTCACTAGAGGTGTCTCTCCCATAAGACGAACAGCATGTTGGGTGAACAAATTACGGTTGGGCAATTGACAAATAAAGAGAGCATGACAATGCACATACATATCATGATGAGTATAGTGAGATTTAATTGGGCATTACGACAAAGTACATAGACCGCCATCCAGCTGCATCTATGCCTAAAAAGTCCACCTTCGGGTTATCATCCGAACCCCCTCCGAGTATTAAGTTGCAAGCAACGGACAATTGCATTAAGTATGGTGCGTAATGTAATCAACAACTACATCCTTAGACATAGCATCAATGTTTTATCCCTAGTGGCAACAGCACAACACAACCTTAGAACTTTACGTCACTCGTCCCGGTGTCAATGCGGGCATGAACCCACTATCGAGCATAAGTACTCCCTCTTGGAGTTACAAGCATCTACTTGGCCGGAGCATCTACTAGTAACGGAGAGCATGCAAGATCATAAACAACACATAAGCATAACTTTGATAATCAACATAACAAGTATTCTCTATTCATCGGATCCCAACAAACGCAACATATAGAATTACGGATAGATGATCTTGATCATGTTAGGCAGCTCACAAGATCCGACAATGATAGCACAATGGGGAGAAGACAACCATCTAGCTACTGCTATGGACCCATAGTCCGGGGGTAGACTACTCACACATCACACCGGAGGCGACCATGGCGGCGTAGAGTCCTCCGGGAGATGATTCCCCTCTCCGGCGAGGGTGCCGGAGGCGATCTCCTGGATCCCCGAGATGGGATCGGCGGCGACGGCGTCTCCGGAAGGTTTTCCGTATCGTGGCTCTCGGTGCGGGGGTTTCGTCACGGAGGCTTTAAGTAGGCGGAAGGGCAAGTCAAGAGGCGGCACGGGGGCCCACACCACAGGCCGGCGCGGCCGAGGGTGGGGCCGCGCCGCCCTAGGGTTTGGCCACCCCGTGGCCCCTCTTCGTCTCGTCTTCGGACTTCTGGAAGCTTCGTGGAAAAATAGGCCCCTGGGCTTTGATTTCGTCCAATTCCGAGAATATTTCCTTACTAGGATTTCCGAAACCAAAAACAGCAGAAAACAGCAACTGGCACTTCGGCATCTTGTTAATAGGTTAGTTCCAGAAAATGCACGAATATGACATAAAGTGTGCATAAAACATGTAGATAACATCAATAATGTGGCATGGAACATAAGAAATTATCGATACGTCGGAGACGTATCAATAAGCACAAGCTCTAAAACATCACATGGATAAGATCCAAATAACAACCAAGAAAGATGATGCAAGAATGCAAAGGTTTAAGCTCTCCGAAGGATACGATCGAGTTACTCACTCGAGAGCCCTCTTGATAATACGGCAACTAAACTGTAGACCGGTCTCCAACTACACCATGAGACCGGTGAGAAAGAAACCCTATAAAGAGCAAACCTTAACCTTGCGCATTCCCCTTGAGCTTGATGATGACGGTCTTGACCGCAACAAGATGGAACGCCTTTCTTGATTGTGCTTGTTTGATGAAGTCATGCAAAATGCTCCCCCATACTCCACTATGGGAGAGCTTCTTCTTCGGCGCAACTTCACATATCCATGATCACCATATGGATGGCAAGATTCAAGCATATGATCTCTTCGAGTTGGATCATCTTGAACTTGAACTTGCACTTCATTTCTTCATTCTTCATCATGTTGATGTCTTGAAGTAACTTGAGGGCTCACTTCATCTTCATCTTCAAGACATACTTAACACTTCATATCCTTTCATCTATTTCTTCTTATTGCAACCTTGAAGCCAACATATGGTTCAAGCATTGCCTATGGACAACACCTACAAATATAACTCAATACAAACATTAGTCCATAGGGATTGTCATTAATTACCAAAATCACACATGGGGGCTCCATGCACTTTCAACAATGGCCTAAGTGACTGACACAAAATGTTGTAATAATGCACGTCTAGAACAAAATAAAGTGTTATTATGTTCGTCGTTGGCATTCTACCTAGCCCTTCTGATTTATAATAAAGAACTTAATAATTATTATTTTTGCTCTGGTCAAATAAAAGCAATGAGTTGTTTAAATTATGAGCATACTCCATCTACGATGGATAAGTTATTATAAATCTGAATGGTGAAACACACATACATAACACAGACGCTAAAATGCCATAAGGCAAATGATTGAATTCCACTTATTTGTGGAACCTCCATTTAGGTCATGTTAGAAAGTAACACATGAAGAAACTCCATGCAAATAAATTTTTGGAGTCATTCGATTTATGAATCGTTTGGGACTTCCAAATATTTTCTAAAAGAGAATGACTGAAACACCGTTCATAGGGCAAGATCGAGTTGAACGGGCAACTAACTTAGTGTAAACATACATGATGATGTATGTGGTTCATTGGGTGTATATATCTGGATATATTTATTTAATAAAGAAGAAGTCTGAAACATTTAAATAAATTCAAATAAATTTCAGCATGAAATAGAAACTATCGTAATAGAAATTATCGTAATAGAAAAGTTAAATAAGAGTGGATTTGTTGCCACCGGGTGGCAATACCTCCCCCCAGGCTGTCGTTGGATGGATGTTTGGAGATTCGTGCTGCTCTGCCATGCGTGAAAGGCGATGCTGTTTTGTATCGATCTAGCGTGCTGGAAACTGATTAATGTCCTAATTATACGCGCTGGGAGTGTCAGTGATACACATAACCATGCAGCGGATGGAGTGCTACAATATCAGCAGCTACGTAGGTGGAAAAAAGCGTCAGTAACTTTTAATACTTATTGTACTGCACTGTTGATTGCATGCATGTCGGGTTTTGCTCTGTATACTGCGCGTTTCATGCGTGCCTAGCTGACCCATGTTCGGTTCGCTCAGACATCATGGTGCTCGCCTATATGATATGTCAGTCTATGGTCATAGCATCGTATCTTCATAAAAAATGTTCATACTAAGCGTGTCCGCACGCGGCCGTCAGTCCTCGCTGAGTGGTGACGTGCATGCCTCACTGCCACGCCCTAGATTGGCATTTTATGCGTTTATGCCCAGAGATACATCTTAGTTGAGAGAAATTGGGAATTCTTGCCACTATAAAGTCAAAGACAAAAGTGCGAAACATATGTTTCTTGCTTATTTCCAACAAATTGTTTCTCGTGAAATATTTGAGTGGGGGGACAATGGAACTCGATTAGGTTGATGAACCTGAGAATGATGAGCAGAGTATCGCAGCGTCAGAAATGGTTCCGGAAGCAGCTACGATGCTCATAGTTCCCATGTCTACAAAGTGTTATAACCATGGAGATCGAAGTACTTATTGAACCTTGTAGGTATGGTTTACTTTGTGATCAAATAAATGATTTATGGAGAAATGATTGATTTTGAACAATGATAAACCAACTACATACAAAGAAGTTATGATGGGCCCTGACTCCGTTAAAATAGCTAAGAGCCATGAAATCCAAGATAGTATCTATAATCAAGCTTTGAGCTTGGTAAACCTTCTGAAGGAATAAATACTTCTTTGAAAGTAAGTGGATCTATAAAATTAATGGACATGGATGAAATAGTCTTGAACAAGCTCGACTTGTTGAAAGTTTGTTTACGACAAAGTTTAAAGAGTTGACTGCTATAACATTAGATCTTTCGCAGCGATGCTTATAGTCTATACAGATTGTTCAAATAATCGCTACATATTTCTTTTATGAGATATGTTAGTAGAATGGCAGCAACACATTTCTTTCCAGAAGTGTGTATTAAATGTGTATACAAGATACAATTGAGAGTTTTGCTAGTTGTAGAATGCTAGAAAGGTATACAAACTTCACTGGATGAAGTGAGTATCACGGAGTTGAAATCTTCACCGGATGAAATAATCAAAGAGTTTTGATTTCATCAGAAACGATGAAGATGCTTGCATTTGCAAGAAATTAAGTGGGAGTGTTGAGACATATTTATAATAATTTATGTGGATAACATATCATTGATTATAAATAATGTAATCATGTACTTGATGTGATTAAAAAGGTTTCATTGAAAATTAATTTCATTGAAAGGATATGGACTAAGAACATATTTAGCGTCAAGTTCTATGAAGATAGATTGAAATGCGTAATAAGTTTAAGTCAAAGTACATATAATAAATATTGAAGTAGTTCAATATGAAAACGTCAAGAAGGTGTTCTTTTCCATATGGAGGTTTAACAAGACTTGAGTGTATTTGACACTCAATGAGTAAAAACACATGAGTGATTTTAGATCATGAATAATATGTACACAATCAGATGTCCTATGCTCTAAGGTGTTACAAGCATATATAAGAATGATTCATATGATGATCATTGGACAACAGTAAGAATATCCCTGAGTGCTTTGTCAGAGCCAAGGATATAAATATATAGTTTTATATGGGGTAATGACAAACAAATCGATGTAAGGTGTTGCATAGATATTAGTTTGGTCATATATAAAAATGAATTTCAATCTCAATTAGGCTAAATATTCATTAAAAGGTAGCACAATGGGCTAGACGAAGTCTATGCTAGATTTAGATGAGTTCTAAATATTGTGATAAATTCTACAAAAGAAGGCAGAGTATATCATTGTTTTGACAATGACCGAGGGTGTTTGAGTCGATAATTTCTTTGAGAACTTGGTGTTGTTCCGGTAGTGTTAGAACTATGAAGCTATATTGTATGTGACAATATTGGTAACATATTTTAGACCGCAGAATTAAGGTTCCACCAGAAGACCAAACATATACGATTAATGCCGACCGTAAGGGTATATTGCCCCTATGTGTGGTTTTGGTAATTAATGACAACCCCTATGGACTAATGTTTTCATTGAGTTTATATGAAGGAATATTCCATAGGTACTACTTGTAGTCCATGTGTTGGATTCAAGTATGGATGCCATGAAGATAAAGATATACCTTGTGTATTGGCATCAAGATCATCGATTTGAAGATATATATGTGATATGATCAAGAAGAAGAAATGAAGATGGAGTTCTTATGTGGAACTCAATATTAGCCATGCTCTAGCTTATGTGATAAGCAATGAATGATCAAGATCTTGAGTGCTTGATTCCAAGTGAAGAATTCAAGTTATGACTCTAAGTCGGTGTCATGATAGTCTTATAAGTTGAGCTATGGTTGACTAAGATTTAAATCATGCAAGCAAATGAAGAATTCTATATACACCGCAAGATAGTATGATAGAGCATGAGAAGATACAAGGTTGACTAATACAAAGAGTGAAGAATAGATTCAAGTTTGGTCAACACATGAAGCATGAAGAATGTGCCACGAGAAGTCATGTGGTATGGTAAGCCGTGTCAATTATGCTTTATGAACTAACCCATCATATATGTTCCCTTGTGTTGTCTATGTGGGTTAGGTATCTTTCCATGGGCATGCATCAAAAGTGAGATCTCATATAGCCCATGAGAGGATGACGTCAAGTGGTGATCGCCATCAAGGTTGAGTTGGGCAAGTTCAAGATTGAGCATCTCAAGAGGATCATATGCTTGAAGCTTGCCGTCCATTTGGTGATAATGGACATGTGAAGATGTGCATCAATGGAGCTTTCCCATCATGGTGTATGGGGGAGCATTTGTGAGTCTTCACGAAGCAACAATGATCAAGTGAGGCATTCCGGCTTGAGTGGATCTTGAAGAGCTATCATCGAGATCAAGCGGGATGCGCAAGGCAAAGGTATGGCCTTGCTAGGTTTTCCTTTTACCGGTCTCAAGGTGTTTGTTGGGAGACCGGGTTATAGGATACATAGCCGCACTATCAAGAGGGGCTTTCGGTTGGGTAACTTGATCACATCGTCTTAGGGAGCTCAACCCTTTGCATGCTTTGCATTCCATAAATCTTATTGCTTGGTGTTTCTCTGTGTGAGGTTCTTGATCTTGTTGCTAGCTTTACAACAAGCCCAAGTTCATCGAAAACGGAATCCATATGCATCTTCTATTGCGTTTTCAAGCTTGGAGGTTTTACCGGTGTCTCTTTTATAGATAGGTCAAACATTCATCTTATGGTTTTTACTCCGTGGGTGGACAATGATGTTTCTATGCGTAAAGTTGTAGGGCTTGTTGTTCTCATTCCAACAAGCCCAAGATCATCGAAATCGGAGTCCGGACGCAAAAGTTATCATGGTTTTTGTAAACCATGTTTTCATGTTTGGCCCGGTGGCGCCGGCTGTCTCACCGGTTCGTCCGGCACGGACCGGCTCCCACACCGGTGCCAACCGGACGGCTTCCGTGGGCTTCGTGGGCGCCCGTCTGCCTGATCGGCTCTCCCGCCAGGCGGCCCGGTCCCTGGCCCGGTTTGCCAGGCTGCACGAAAAAAACTCCCAGATCTGCCCCAACGGTTACATTTTCCCTTGGGCTATAAAAGGGGCTTCTTCCCCAACAGTTTTCTAGGGTTCTTGAGCATATTTTTGACCACCATTGTTGAACCTCTTGAGCTTGCATCCTCTTCCTTCCCTCCCATGATTTTTGCTCATTCTTGAGGGATCTAAGAGAGGAGATCTAGATCTACAACCTCCACCAATCCATTTCTCCTCTAAGTGAGGGGAACTCTTGGGATCTAGATCTTGGAGTCATTTGTTGATTTCCTCCATTGTTCTTCCTTTCTAATCTCATCCTAGCATTTGTTGCTTGGGTGGGATTTGAGTGTGAAGGATTTGAACACCTCTAGTGTTCTTGCTTTGCATCATTGCATAGTGTTGAGCTCTCCATCACGATTAGTTCGAGTGAGAGACCGTGAGCTTGTTACTCTTGGAGGGAGACCTCCTAGTTGGCTTGGTTGGTGTCCCGATGATCTCTTCAAGGAAGATTGTGAGGAGGCTCGGGCTTCTCCTTCGTGGAGCTTGTGAAGTGGTTGTGGAGCTTGCCATCTCCGGAGTGGAGGAAAATCTAACCATAAGGAAAGGTCCATTATCCTTCGTGGGTGTGGCTCGGAGAATAGGGTGAGCCTTCGTGGCGTTGGGGAATCCTTCGCGGGACCTCCACTCCTCCAAACGTGACGTACCTTCTTGCAAAGGAAGGGAACACGGGAATACATCCTCGTCTCCGCGTGCCTCAGTTATTTCTATACCCGAGCTTTCTTTCCTTGTGATAGCCATCGTGCTTGAAGTACATATATCTTGCTATCACTTGTGCTACATATATCTTGTGCCTATCTTTCTTAGCTCTAGTTGTTATTGTTACACTTAGGAGATCCTAGCATATTTAGGGTTTGTGCTTGTAGAATAAACATTAGTTTAATTCCGCATTCTTACAAGACAAATCCGTAAGAGTTTTTAAATGCCTATTCACCCCCCCTCTACGCGACATCTCGTCCTTTCACCGACTCATTTGAAAAACTGAGTGATGCGTGGAGACGCAAATGAATTGCAAAATACATACGTTTCTGAGCATGTCAGATTCGTTGACTGAAACTTCTCCCTTAAGCAAACATGATAAACACCAGAAGGCCAAGGTGTTAGATCGTTACAAATGTAAACTAGATTGTTGACTCTAGTGCAAGTGGGAGACTGTTGGAGATATTCCCAAGAGGCAATAATAAAAGTGTTTATTGTTATATCTTAGTGTTCATGATAAATATTTACATATAATGCTATAATTGTATTAACCGGAAACATTAATACTTGTGTGTTTTGTAAACATAAATGAGTCCCTAGTAAGCCTCTTGTTAAACTAGCTTGTTGACTAAAAGTGTTTGTTGTTATATCTTAGTATTCATGATAAATGTTTACATCTCATGCTATAATTGTATTAACCGGAAACATTAATACTTGTGTATTTTGTAAACATAAAAGAGTCCCTAGTAAGCCTGTTGTTAAACTAGCTTGTTGATTAAAAGAGTCCCTAATATTAGTTATTGATTGGAGAAGAGCCTCGGTCATGTCTACATAGTTCACGAACCGTAGGGTGACACACTTAAGGTTCAATATCGTTTTAAGTAGATATGGAATATGGAATGGAGTTCGAATATTGTTCGGAGTCTCGGATGAGATCCAGGACATCACGAGGAGTTCCAGAATGGTCCGGAGAATAAGATTCATATATAGGAAGTCATATTCCAAGTTTGGGAATGGTCCGATGCATTTATGCAAGGTTGTAGAAGATTCTAGAATCATCCGAAATAAATCACTATGGCAGGTAGAGTCCCGGAAGGACTCCACCAGCCCTAGCCAACCCACCAAGTGGGAAGGTGGAGTCCATATTGGATTCCACCATGTTGGCCGGCCAAGAAATAAGGAAAGGGAGAAATCCCTCTCCCTCTAGGTTTCCCAATTTGACAAGTTTGGAGTTGGACTTCAAAGTGGTTTTGGGGCAAAGCCTAGGGGGTTTCCACCTATTTAAAGGGGAGGAGAGGGGAGGGGCCGGACACACTTGGTCGCACCACCTAGGGCATCAAGGGCCAGCGCCCAAGCCCCCTCTCGCAAACCCTAGCACCACATCTCCTCCATATCTCTCCTACAAGGCTTACGGTGAAACCCTGCCGGAGTTCTCCACCACCACCGTCACCACGCCGTCGTGCTGCCGGGATTCTGAGGAGGATCTACTATATCCGCTGCCCGCTGGAATGGGAAGGCGGACGTCTTCATCGACATCGTACATGTGACCGAGTGCGGAGGTGCTGCCCGACTGTGGCACCGTCAAGATCTTTTACGCGCTTTTGAAAGCGGCAAGTGATCGACTACATCCACCACGAGATTTATCTCGTTAACGCTTAGCGATCTTCGAGGGTATGTTGATCTCCACCTCGTTGCTACCATCTACTAGATTAGATCTTGCCTTGTTATTCGTTCTTGTGGTAGGTAATTTTTTGCTTTCTATGCTACGAATGCCTGCACATTTTTGCAGGCTATGTTTCGACACTCAACAGTGTGGCAAAAACCCTTGTTCATCGCACCTTCCATATCAAAAATCTCACCAAGTAGCTTACTCTCCACGTGGGTGAATCCATGTTCTACAACAAGGCTGTCCAATGTGTGCTCGGTCTGCTCCTATTGGAAACCTGGTCCTTGTTCCTTCCATTGCTCTAGGGTGAGCATCTCCAATGTCGACGGTTTGACGCCCTCCGAGCTAGAGCAGGGGTCCCTCTTCAGTTATGGAGGAGGATGGTCATGCGAGGGCTCGCCTTTCGTGAAGAAAACAAAGGCATGTTTTACCTACTAGAGTTTCTACCCGAGGATTGTCTTTGTCGCTCCTTATGGTGCTTCGTTCTTGGTCGAGAGCATTGACAAGCTCGTGCCTATGATGTTGTAAGATCCTCTTCAACGTCTTGCAACTGCCATGTGCTGCTAATGGGATTGTGTAATCCTTGATCAGTTGACGAATTTGTTAACTCAAACCAAGGCTAGTCTCAAACTGTAGCCTTCCGTTTGACGAGGCAGAGAATAGAGAGGAGGAGGAGTCCTTGGACATCGGCGGCGGGGATTAGTGCCGATGGGGCATGGGAATGGCGGCTGCGGTCGGGGCGATTTAACCCTAAACCTTGTCAGCCATGGATAGGGGACGGGATGAGGAGGAAGTAGGGTCGAGGGTATCGGGTTGGTTGGGGATTGCAAGGGTGGACGATAGTGAAAGGACACGGATGCCGCCTAGAGGGGGGGGGGGGGGGAATAGGCGGTTTAATTTTTTTACGAATATGGCTTCACAAATGCGGAATAAAACTAGCGTTTAATTTGTCAAGCACAAAACCTATATAACTAGGGTTCACCTATGTGCACCAATGACTTATGCTAAGAAAATCAAGCAACTATGTGATATTAAGATATATAACTTCAAGCACGAAGGCTATCACAAAGTAAAGTGCGTAAGTAAAGAGCTCGGGTATAGGAATAACCGAAGTGACGCAGAGACAACGATGTATCCCGAAGTTCACACTCTTGCGAGTGCTACTCTCCGTTGGAGCGGTGTGGAGGATAAGTCACTCCAAATGCACGTGGGCCACCGTATTCTCCTCGAGAATTCCCACCAAAAGGGATGTCCTCGATCCACTATGGAACCTTAGGGTGGTCACCGAACCCGCACAAAGCTTGGGGCTATCTCCAGAACTTAATTGGAGGCTCCCAATAAATTTCCACAAAGGCCTTGCCCTTGAAGAATCTCCACAACTTAATTGGAGTCCCCAAGAACACCACAAATACCACAAAGACCACTAAGCCGTCTAGGGTCCAAAGAACCAAGAGGAGCAAGCTCCGGGAACAAGCTCCCGAAGTGAATATCTCACGAACTTTCACCTCCACGTATCACCGTGGAGAAGTCAAACCGATGCACCAAATGCAATGGCAAGAACACCACAAAGATGCCCAAATCCTTCACTCTCAAATTTCAACAAAGCTACTCAAGCTATTGGGGGAATAAGAGAGGAAGAACAAAATAAGAAGAGGAACACAAAATTTCTCTTCAAGATCTAGATCTACAGATTCCCTCACAAAGAGGGGGATTTGATTGGTGCAAATATAGATCTAGACCTCTTCTCTTTGTTTCTCAAATTTGAGCAAGAATCATAGAGGGATTGGGGAGAGGTGGAGCTCTCTAGATGCAACAATGGTGGAGAGCAAAAGGTTGAAGAAGAAGTGGTGCCAAAGGGAGAGAAAAAGACTTTCTATAGGGGTACAAAAATCCGCCCGTTGGCCTGATAAAAAATGTCTAGAAACAGCAACAAAAAAAGAAGCTGGGCTGGCCGGGGGCCCGGTCGAGCGAGCAAGGGAAAGCCTAGCCGCGGCGTGGCTCAGCGAGCGAGCGAGAGCCAGGGACGATCGAGCGTGGGAGGGTGGCGGCCAAAGCAACGCTGCGCGCAGGGGCCAGCATGGGGCCAGGAGGGAGCAGGGCGTGCGGGTGCTACGGGAGCACGCCACGACAACGCGCGTGCCAGCGTCGAGGGCGGGGCCCAGCGCGGGTGCGAGCTGCTCGGCCGAGCTGGGCGCGAGGCAGCGTCGAGCGGGGCGAGGAGGTGGCCTGGTGGCCACGCGCGGGTGAGGCTGGTACCTCCGGCCTGGGCCGGCCGGTACCTCTGGGTCTGGTACCGGTTTTGGTACCAGAAAAAGGATTTAGGAGGTCAGGGGTTAGTGGGAGCTGGGCTAGGTGAGCGGTAGTGAGCCCGGTGGCGCGGGCGGTAGTACCGGCCGGTAAAAAAACATTCTTCCCTTTTTTTTCTTTTAAACTCAAACTTGAAAAGTAAATAACTTGAGATTGGAAAATCCAAATGAGATGAAACCAATTTTGTTGGAAATAGAACGACAAGAGCTACCCCCACAAAAAATAGGGGGGGTGATTTTATATGATTTCTAGAGTCAAACCTCTCAATACGAAAAACCTGGAAAAACGCCGATATTGAAAATGCAACAAGTGATATACGCGGAAACCATTTTCGATGAACTAGAGCTTGTCATGGAAATAACCACAAGCTCTAAAACACCACATGGAAAAGATCCAAATAACAACCAAGAGAGATGATGCAAGGATGCAAAGGTTTGACTACACTCCGAGCGATACGATCGAGTTACTCATTCGAGAGCCCCTTGATAGAACGACCGTGGAACTTTATGAGATGAAATAGGGAAAGACAGAAGATAGAACTTAAAAGGATAATTGAAGTGACTCGTCTTCGAATCCACTTTGGTTGGAGTTCGAAAAAGGAATAAAAATAAAGTAAATTCAAGGAAGAGCTTTCTTTTTTTTAAGGGTCCCCCAGGGGGGAGGTCGTGGAATGCTTTTCTTCTCCTCTATCCTATAAACCAGTCTCCCAACTAAACCACGAGACCGATGAGAAAGAAACGCTATCGAGAGAAAACCTTAACCTTGCGCCTTCCACTTGTGCTCGATGATGATGATCTTGACCGCAACAAGATGAAACGCCGTTCTTGATTGTGCTTGCATGGTGTCTTGCAGATTTCTCCCCCATAATCCACTACGGGAGAGCTTCTTCTTCGGTGCATCTCATTTCTTCGTATTGCAACCTTGACGCCAACTAATCGTTCAAGCATTGCCTATGGACAACTACTACACCAATGCAACCATTAGTCCATATGGATTGTCATTAGTTACCAAAACAACACATGGGGGCTCTATGCACTTTCAGATAGTATATATGAATTGAATGGTTTTCGTAATTATTCTAAAGTGTTGGGGGGCATTTTGGTCCAGAGCATTTTGGGAAGCAACTCTCTTGGTGCTTTCACTTTTCGGCCTTGAAGTGCATTTCCTGACCCGCGCTTCTCCACCGCACTTTCCTATTTCGTCGAGCTTGATGCGTCCATGAATCGGCCGGGTGCACCACGGGTACCCGTCGGCCACCGACGTCAGGAGGCCTTCGAGCCGGCACGGCCTCGCCGTTTCTCCTCCACCGCTCGCCGCGATGGGTGGAGCTCATTCTCGTCGGCTGCCGCCCCCTCCTCTCTCCAGAGGACGAGTCCGATGGAGCTTAGCCCAACGCCGGTGTCCCTCTCCCCAGCCGGTTCATCGAACTCCAGGAGCGCCCATGCGCTCCATCGGATCTCCAATTGCCTAGCAGTTGCTCCCTGTCGAATCCCCTAGATTTGATGCATCTTGTGAGGAGGATTTGATGCATTTTTAAGAGACGGTGCCCATACGTTGACGGTGTAGATTTTGTGTAGTACTAGTATTGAGGAACGTTGATTCATATGTGTGCACTCTTTTGCTGACGAAAAATTGAGAAATATTGTATTTCTTTTTTATTTTCATGTATTATTGCTATGTGATAGTTGTTCAAATATATTCAAATGTTATACAGAAAATATTTTGAAACAATATGACGGTCATCAAATCAGCATTTGTTCAAACATACTCATATAAATAGCTAATTCGTTTTATATCAACATTTATTCCACAACTTCAGCACTCAGGGCATTCCAGACATTTCACTCCTAAAATCAACAGCAGCAGCCACAAAAAGAAAACACTACTACCAAATATCGAATCTCTGTTCTAACAGTTGTTTTCTCACAACCTACCAGCTACAACTGCTTTAAAAAAGCTACAACCCAAGCAAACAGTTCCTAAGTACCATCAAGAGTGGACATATTGCATGATCCTGCGTGATATAGAACAGCGAAGAAATAAGTTTAGGAAGACCATCTGTGGCAGAAGCAGTGAGAAGCAAATGGGGAAGCTCGTAGACTTGCTAATATGGAAACTGCCCTAGCCGTACGTCCCCATGTTTGGCTTATTGATCCTCCACTACCTGCATTAACTTAATCGGTCAGTAAACTTTTCTCGTTCCTAAAAAATTAGAGCATACAACATGATACACTATAAAAAAGTTGAGCATGAAAACATGATTCAAATACCTAGTCAAATCAATATACAACATAAGAAAGATCCTACAACATATGCAACTCGGACTCGGTTGCGCTTTCTGGTAAAACTGATGCGCAGTGCACTGAGTGCACTTATTTTTCATAGTAACTGGATTTGGGAACTGAGAGTAGTATACACAGACGTGCAACTAGGGTGCCTTCGCTGGTGGCCTAGCTTCTCAAAATCCTCAAGTCCTATCTTCTCACTCCATGGACCCTCAAAATTGCACGAAGGAGCTGAAACGTTTGGTGCAACTTCTTTTCGTTAGATGGGCTAGAATTCCAAAACTGGTCGATTCGACCCAACAACAAGGGAAGAAGCACACCCAGTGGTACTGTGGTAGTCAGTTTGAAAGCCTAGTGGGCTAGTTAGTAGGCTTGGGCTGCTTTCATTCAAATAAGGGGAGACTGGGCTGGCTGCCAGGCTGGCCTGGTAGAATCCGCCTTTGTTTTGAATTTTTTCGGGTAAATGCGGAGTTTATTATTACTCAATAATAGGGGTTGCAGAAAGATCCTGGAATCCTCTATCGTTGAGTAATAGTTGAATACAAAGCCACTATTGAAAAAATATTTTCATGTATACAATGTCCACTAACACTAATCGAGAAAAAGTGATTAGATTTTCGATTCCCCCCTTCTGAAATAGTGTACATTCTAACCCAAAAATTTATTTTGAAATAGTCTACATTCTAACTTTTAGTCAAGAATAACAGTGAAAACGAAGTGGTTTTGCTCTTTTTGTTGGACCTTGATATTGTCTATGTTATTTGGATTGGTTGTTCACGTATCTAAGTAGTAGTAATATGCAACATTAATTTCTCTCATTTTTTCCTACCCCCTCTGTTTTTATATATAAGGCCACAAACTCATATTTCAGATACCACGAAAATATAGCCAAGTATTAAATACTCCCTCCGTCTCGATTTAGCAGGCGCGCACGTAGTTTAAAGCAAAGTTTGACCATTAGTTTAGTCAATAAAATATAAATCATATATCTACAAAATCTACATTATTAGATTTGTATTCAAAAATGGTTTCAAATGATATAACTTTTTTTGACATACATTTCATATTTTATTAACCAAAATAATAGTCAAAACAATTTTTTAAACTACGTGTGTGTGTGTTAAACCGAGACAGAGGAAGTAGAACAATTATTTATGTGAAAATACTCTCGTAGTTCAGGCTAATTAAACATATTGCATGTGGTGGCTCTTTCTCTATGGATGCATGTAACTTTTGCATCAATGAACACCATCTTACGAGGTAGAATTGCAATCAATTTTACTCGATTAGTATTAGTGGCCTTTCGTATTAGCAAAATGTATTTTTGATAGTGGCCTTACATATAAAAACAGAGGAACCATAATGTAGAATAAATCAGAATGGAGGGAGTATGTGAGGATGATGCTCATTAATGTGGAGACAACACATAATTAACCCTAAACACAAGAGAATATTCACCTATTTTATTTTGTTACTCCGTATTTATTAGGTGGCTTTGTTTTCTTAGTACTACATGGAATATGAGTTTCTGGCCTTGTGTATAAGAACAGAGGGGGTACTAGGAAATATTTTCTAGCTTCTCCAAATCTTCAGCGAACCAAATTTGCTAGTTGCGCGTTTTGTACGTGCTGTCAGGTCAAATCTGTAGATTTAGCTTCTTGGATGTAAGGTGTTCAGACAGGCGGAGGCAGTAAGTCTGCTAGGAGGCAAGCATAGACTAATTAGTGTATTGTTTTTGAAATGGGACTAATTAGTGTGGAACACCATAAAAAAAGCAGCTGACATGCCTAGTATTTTGAAGAAAGTAACAACCATGGGGATGTAGCCCCTGGTCGTCCCTGGGTGTGCAATTGAGATTCCGATATACTAGGTGTGCAACTGAAACTCAATTATACTCCGTGTGCAAAACGAAGCTCAAACATATGTGCTGCAATGAAAAAAAATGTACCGACTTACTATTACCAAAATAAAAATTCTAAAAAAACTCTTTATGCATGAAATTGACATGTCCTTTAGTAGACTAGAAATAAAGAACTAATAATTATTGAAAACAAAAGAAAGAAAAGGGTCAAAAAGAAGGTCAAGGTAAAATAAAGTCAAACACATGGAGATAAAACCCTATAAGAGGAAGTAAATATTTAAGCAACAAATAAATAAATAACTTTATGCTTGTCCTCTGTACTAATGTTCCAAGCTTTCCCGCGTTTCCTGTTCAACCTCTCTCTTGTACTCCAAAGAAGCGACTCGTTGGTGCTCCCCACGCCCAAATCCGCGAAATTTTCGTCCGGATTGGACGAAAATTTGGCCTGGGGAGCGCCGAAGTTCCAGCCGCCCCCCCGGCAGGAAACCCCCAACCTCGACCATTAGACATATTTCAAATAAATTCGACATAAAATTTAACAAGTTCGGCGAGCAAGAGTCCGAAAATTGCTGAAACAAATTCGGCGATAATCAGTACAATGTTTAACAAGTGCTGAAACAAATGAAGCACACAATTTCACAATTTTTGAAACAAATTATGACAGACTAGTTGGCGTCGGCGTTGGCGTTGCCTCGGAGCGTCCATATGTGCTCCACCAGATCATCTTGCAGCTGCTGATGCATTGTAGAGTCTCGAATCTCCGGGCGCATAGCAATGAAGGTGACCCTTGTACATTCCCTGCCACGCAAAGTGACAGTTCTTCCATTTCCAATGCATGCAGTCAATGCTTCCAAGCATCCCTGGAAACCCCTAGCTTCATTTGTTGCAAGGATCCTCTGAGTGTCTTCGACAGTGGGTGATCTCAAGTAAAAGTCCCCGAACACCTGCTATGACGGCCCTGCGAGAACCGGTAGAAACAATCAAGGGCGGTGGACTCCGCCATACGAAGATAGTCATCTGCACCATCACCGGGAGCTCCATAAGCCAGCATCCTCATAGCCACTGTGCACTTCTGCAGTGACGAAAATCCAACCAAGCAAGTGCAATCCGCTTTGCATCTGAAGTAGGGGTCGAAGTCTCGGATGGCATACACAATTTGCAGAAATAGCTTTCTGCTCATCCTGAAACGACGCCTGAAAACAGTCTCACCATGCAATGGATTGTCGGCGAAGTAGTCGGCGTACAACATGCAGTAGCCCTCCATTCGCTGTCTCGGCTTGCACTTCCGGCGACCTGGTGCCGACCCACCACGTCGACCAGTTGCCACTCCAGCGTACAGGCTTGATAAGCAACCGAGGATCAGCATGTGCTCCTCGTCTTGGGCGGCGGCTGCCATCTCTTCTCGCATAAGCTCGACGAACATCTGCTCCTCCTCTTCGTCCGAGTCCATGGCCGGCGAGGCAAATGGACGAACACCTGATGGGCATGGTCGAGGCAACCCGAGCCGCAAACGATGAGGAGTAGGCCGTCGTCGGAAAACAGGCCGGCGGAGGAGCAGCCAGATAGGCCATCGTCGAAAGATGGCGGAATATAGGCAGGTGGGGGAGGAGGGGCGGCGGAATCTGGGCAACAAGCCGGCGGGTTGGTGACGGCGGCGAGAGAGATACGAGGGGTGGGAGAGATTTTGAGTGGGGTTCGTGTGTCCAGTCGCCGACAGAGCGGGCCCTTCCCCGCTTTTCACTCGTCCGGAGTCCCCGAGCGCGCCTCGGGGGACCGGGGTTGGCGTGGGCTCGCCGGATGGATTTAGAGCCAAATCCGGACGAAACGAGAAACCGGGGGCGCGACTGGGCCGAATTACGCCGTCCGGATGAAAAAAACGTCGATCGGGGGCCTCGTCGAGGAGACGAGTGGGAATGCTCTAACACATCATTCTTCCATCTAAATAAAGAACTAATAACAATTAAACACAAAAGAAAAAAGGGTTAGAAGAAGGTCAAGTTAAAACAAAGTCAAACACATGGAGATAAAACCATAATTTTTGTTGTATGTAATGAGACATCATTTTTAGTTGGTTATGCGTAAAATGGAAGAAATAAAAAAAATCAAAATACACGGAAAAGGTGAATCGGAGTCGTACAATTCATGATGAAGAGTGAACACACACACACACACACAAAAAAAGAGCTCCCTCCAGTACATAATGACCACACATAATTTATATAAAAAAAAACTATCAATTTCTGTTACAGAATATGAGATACATGCTATTAAAATTACACCATTGGAAACTTTTCTGAAACATTAGTTCCAAACATATAGTTCATATTCATATCAACGGTTTTTTTCTTGAAATACATGCAAACCTTATAAAATGTACACAAGGAAGTAAATATTTAAGCAATATTTGTTTTCGATAAAGAGAATATATTAATATCATAAGATACCAATTACACCTAGCCTATACAACAACGCAACACCCTAATGGTAGTACGGATGCACACAACCAAAAAAAACTAAGAAACAAAAGCCCCGTTATAGCATCCTAGGCTTAGCAACAACAGTACAACCACCACCAAAACAACACCTGAAATACAGAATCTCCAAAAAACGACGGCTCCAAGAAGGAAACGGTGCACCAGCGCCGTCTTCGTCCGACCAAAGATCTTAGGTTTTCACCCTGAAGACAGTCCCTGCTCTCAAAACAATGCCTCCAACAAGGTCATTGTCAGGCACAACCAGTTAAGACCGTACCTTGGGTTTTCACCCTGAAAGGTAGGACTCTGAACTTCACCTCTGCTGCCGCCCCCACTTTTATACCACTGTTGCGGAGCCCGGGACACCAAGCAAGTCCCTCAACAGCGCGGAGACTTGAACCTCCCTTAGCTAGTCCTCCGCTTCAGCCTTCATGTTATTCCCTTCATCTGACTGCATCATGGACCAAAATGTCTCTTGATGCCAACACAAACAAGAGCTTCGTGCCGCTCCCTCCAGAACCAATCGTCCGGAATAACAGCCTGGGTGCGCACGACCGAATACCACCGTTCCAGCAAACTCCAGGGGAAAAAAGCATTGTTACATTCGCCGGCGGCTCCTTCCGGAACTCAACACTCCTGCCAGATCGAGTAAAGAAAACCTCAGGCAAGTCTTCATCTTCGCCCAAGAGAGACCATAGGACCGCCGCTTTTATTCAGGTCGGGTCCCCACGCCGGCGACCATTCCAGGCTGGCCACAGATGCTGCCGAAGGCACCAAGCGCAGATCACATTGTCCGGAGACACCGCACACGCCCTAGGCACCGCCGCATCCGAATGCGAGCCCTCCACCGGCGACAACAGCCGTCGCCGGCTTGCACGCCTCTCCACCTCGCCACCGAGACGCGGTGACGGATCAAAAGACCCACCACCACCATCTGCATGTCGACCATCTCCGGCGAAGAAGAGGGCCGCCTCCACCATCGAACCCAGGGCTGCTGCCTCGGCGACCTCGTGCCGCGGGAGAAGCCCAAGATCACCTCCACGCACCGGCGAGAGGCAGGGGGATATTGGCGCAGATCGAGGATCTGGCCGCTGCCCACCACCAGCCACCACGCCAAGGTCTGGCCGCCGCCGCAGATCGAGGACCTGGCCACGGGAGGAGCCGACGGGAGGCAGGGGCCGCAGCGCCAAGGTCTGGCCGCCGCCGCCAAGAACCATCCGCGTCCAACCAGCCACAACGTGGAGGAGAGATCCCAGCCGCCGTTCCCAGCGGGGCGCGAGGAAGGGCCGCCGCCGCCGCCACGCCCCGCGGACTTTGCCCGGCGACGCCACGGGCAGCGGCGGCGGGAGGTGGTTAGGGGGACGAGGTGCGTGCGGGACGAAGGGACGAAGGGGTGCGGGACCAAATTCATCCTTATTTTTTATTGCAATATATGTATAACTTTATGTTTATGGACTAATGTTCCAAGCTTCCCCGCGGTTCCTGTTCAAATCATGCATGTACCTCTCTCTTGTGCTCCAAAGAAGCGACTGTAACACACATCATTCTTCCATCTAAATATTTTTGTTTATTCATTTGCATACCACCGTGAGTCCGTGACCGCATGATTAGGGACAAAGTGAACAGCCGAAGTGGGGTCACTCAAGGGATGGGGACCAGAACATCACTAGGAAATGCATCGATGGCCAACCATGCATGATCCATCGGAGAATGGCAGCACAGCCATGTCGACCTCATCTTTACCTTTGCAGCCACAAACCAGCCAGCCAGGCTCTTGCTGCAAACAAATGCAAACTGCAAATGCGTACCAAAAAGTTGGTATCCATCATATATGAAGCAGTTCGAGGGACACCACATCGTTGTCGCGCTTTCCATCGGAAAAGAGAGAGCCACGCCCACTACCTGTTCCCCATCACCGGCGCTGGAGGAGAAAGGTTGCGCCGTCGCGTCCAACTTGGCACGGCCGCGCCGCGCACGATCCAAAAGGTGGGAGGCCGGCTAAGCTATGCTATGGTGTGCTCGGTCGGCAAACATTTCGATGGCGCGTGCCCGGATGGCGCCTTCTGTCGTCCTGTCGACTTTGCCCCCCACCACCAGCCTCCATCATTTCAACCGGCCTCTTCACACCGTACGTGGCGCCCATTATATCACTGACGAACCAATTCTTTGGGTCTTTGGTTTCGAAAGGTCAACCTGGTATGGGCTGTGCTCCGGTGTTTCCCTGCGAATAACGTTCAGGTGGTAAAGGTGTGTTTGGTTCGTGACCAGAAAATATAGATGATCCCATCCCAAAAGCCGAATATTTCTGAGAAAGGCTGGACCATATGATCCGTGAATTTCATGACTAATCTCACTAGCCGCCTGAGAATCCATGGCCATCGACGCGACTCCGACACCTGCCACCGTCGTATGTGTGGCTCCCCAGCTCAGCGGCGGCCACCATGTCACGGCGAGCGGTGGGCTTGCTTTTCCACGTGGCTCCCCAGCTCGACATCGGTGGCCTCTAGGGCGCGGTAAGCGGCGGGCTTGATTTTCAACGTGGCTCCCTAGCTCGGCGGCGGCGGCCTCCATGGCGTGGCTGAAAATGTGTATAGTAGGGTAGAGTAATTGGGGGCAATGTTCAAGAAATCGTGAATCGGTAACTTACCGGTCAGCCTCAAAATGGATATTAATCGCTTATCGGATGATTAATCGATTTTATCGGTCGGCCATTTATCGGCTTAATTTTTGTAAATTCTAATTCTTGGCACTAAATTTTCTATAATATGCTCTGTATAGAAAATATTGAAGCATTGAACAGAAGTATTACCTTGATTCCTTGCATTTGAATCAATAAAAATGGAAATTTTGAGCTAATGCATAGTTCTACAAGACTATAGAACGAAAATATCGACTGTCAGACCGAATTTCAGCAACATTTCACTGAAAATCGGCCAAAATATCGGTCATCGGAATGAAAATCAGCCAAAATATCGGTGTGGCGATAAATTAGCCGAGATGCCAAAATCTTATCGGTTACCACCCGATTCACGATAAATCAGCCGATAAATCGGTATCTCGGCCGGTTTTTTGAACAGTGATTGGGGGTAATGCCTTGCCTCGTACGGGCGGCTGTAACCTCTTTATATATGAAGATACAAGGGTACAGATACATGGTATATACGTATACAACTATACAGACTAGAAGTATACATGTAGTTTATCAGTGGCGAGCAACGAGCTTGCTACATCTGCGCCACACCCAGTCGACAGAAACGGCCTCGCTAAATATGTGCGGGTAGTGACCTTGCTAGGCACGGGCAGGCGGCCGCCCGCTAGGTCCGGCCTCCACCACAAAGGGGAAAGGACCCGTTAATTACATATTAACCGGTGTGTTAATGGCATATTTATCTTTTTCTATTAATCGTTAATTAAACATATTTTATCCCATCCCATCCTGTACATGTTTGCCCATGAACCAAACACACATGTTAAGTTAATCCACGAAGGGGTATCAGCAGATCTTAGCCGTCTAAATAGAACAAAATTTAGAGGGGGGAGGGGGGGGGGACACCGGAGCAATAGCCACCTGGTATAGCTTGTTGTTAGAAAGCTGAGACGGAATTTTACCAATGATATTGATCGTTCTACTAAACTAGGATTTATGCCTCTAGCACCTTTTCTGCATCCAAGAATAACCTCACTAGATCAATATTTACGGGAATAACAACAGTCCTTATACTTGTGCGTGTTGGTTGATTTAGTCCTCGTACTTGCAATTTGAAGAATTTTACGCACGTACTTGTCAAGTGGGTTCTATTTAGTCCTAAATCAGTTTGCGGTCGAAACTTGTGCTAACACGGACAACACGCGTACGTGGGTCCCACTCAAAGAAGAGCAACCGCCCTGGAAATTTGCACATAGCCCCGCCGGCTTCTGTCCGTAACGAATGGTTAATCTCCCACCGGGTTATTTGTGTGAAAATCCCCTATTTGTTATTTATAGATATTCTATACTCCAAAAAAAACCAGTTCCTCAAACCCTAAACCTAACTTTATTTCACCATAAATCATCAACCAAACTAATAATCACGCACTTCTCATTTCTACTCTACAGAAATCATCCTAAAGTCAATCGTTTTTGCAAAAGAAAAAAAAACGTTCGGCAGATGATTTGAGGTGAGGGCAGGCTTAACAAAACAAGGCGGCGGTTCCCTACGTGGCGGCAGATGGGAGCCATCACCGCCGCGATCAACACGTCCGTCGTTGTCGAATCAACGTCGTATCCCCTCCTCAAGCTATCGACAAACGTTCAGGTCGAACAATCGACCCCACCGTCGCCTCCCTCTCCACCGCCTCCTTTTTCCCTCCCTTGAACAGAACAAAACTCTCTTGAGTTGAAACACTGTGGGGCGATGGTTAATTGACTAGATGTGGAGGGGGTGATCAGCAAGCTTCTTGGAGCACTAATGTAAGTTTTAGATGCAGGAGGGGCTACGTGCAGATTTCCAGGGCAGCTGCTCTCCTACAAGTGGGACCCATGTCCCAGTGTTATCCACGTCAGCACCATTTTGATGACAAAAGTGGTTTAGGACTAAATCGAGTCCAATTGACAAATTTTTTTTTTTTCGATAAAGGATGCTTTCATTACTTTTATAAGCAATTACATCCAGCCTCTGCATAACCAGGATGCACACAGCCGTTTATGTTGTCTCAGGTTCGAAAGTGATAAAAACAAAAAACTAGGCGAGATACACATCAAGATGAAACATATAACGCCTAAGAAGTAGGTGGGGCATCTATCCGTAGACTATGCTGCCACCCATGTTGGGAAAAAGTATCCCTCGCCGCAGCCTCCAACCGTGTACGGACCTCCGTAAACAGGTCTCGGTTCTCCACTCGCTGAAGAGGTAACCACGAACGGAGAATACTCGTACATCCGCAGATGACCTGCAACAAAGAGCAATTTTTATCATTAAAAATCTTGTCGTTTCTACATAGCCAAAGCGCCCGGATAATCGCTAGCGCCCCCACCCTAAGAAGCAACTTAAACCTTGAATCAACACCATGGAGCCAATTACCAAATACATTGGCAACACTAGTCGGAGGATACGGGGTAGACGCTACTTGGATGATCGACCATATAGATCTCGCGAATTGGCACTTGGAAGAACAAATGCTTGATTGTTTCGTCCCGTTGACAGAAAACACATCGAGTACTTCCATGCCAATTACGCTTAACAAGATTATCTTTGGTGAGGATCACCCCTCGACGAAGATACCATCCAAAAATTTTAATTTTTAATGGTATCTTCATCTTCCAAATCTTTTTATTATTATCAACTGGTAGATCGGAAAGAAGGATCGCGTTGTAGAAAGATTTCACAGAGAAAGCACCGTTGGCATGAAGGTTCCATCTAAATTCATCCGGTTCGTCCGATAATTGAATATCCCCGAGCCGTTGAATTAAGGTATTCCATGCCGCGAGTCTTTGTCCAAGTAAAACCCGTCTGAACGTCACATTCGGGGGTGAGGTAGCCATTACAGTAGCAATGGTATCACCTTGACGACGAACAATCCTATAAAGAGCTGGATACTTGTTCATCGAGGGGTGCGTTGTCAAGCCAAGCATCTTCCCGAAACGTATTTGTGCTCCATTTCTGATTGAGAAAGTGCCATGGCGAAAAAATTCATTTTTAGTCGCCATTAGCCCGGCCCGAAGTGAGAATCCCTGGTTTCCAAACCATTTGGGATAATGTCTTCGAACCGATATACTTTCGCCGAAGGATAGTCTGCCAAGTCCCATCCTCAGTGAGGAGCTTAAACAGCCATTTTCCCAATAGGGCCGAATTCTTGACTTCCAAGTCATGAACTCCAAGCCCACCTTGGTCTTTGGGACTACAAACTATACTCCACTTAACCAGTCGATATTTCTTTTCTCACTCGTCCCCTTGCCAAAAGAATCTGGATCGATAATAATCGAGTTTATGCAGAATTCCTTTTGGTAAGATGAAAAATGATAACATATACGGTACCATGTTTGTGAGTACCGAATTAATGAGTATCAATCTTCCACCTAGGGACAACAACTTGCCTTTCCAGCTACTAAGGCGTTTTTGTAGTCTTTCTTCCACTAATTTCCATTCCGCGATTGTAAGTCTCCGATAATGAATCGGTATACCCAAATAACGAATCGGAAATTGGCCTTGCCCACAACCAAACAACTCTGCGTACAGAGTCGCATCATTTTGGGCATCACCGAAGCAGAACAATTCACTCTTATGGAAATTGATTTTCAATCCTGACAATTGCTCAAAGGCCGCCAAGATTAATTTCAAGTTTTGAGCTTTTTCAAGATCATGATCCATAAATAGAATTGTATCATCGGCGTATTGAAGTATAGATAAGCCACCATCAACTAGATGTGGAATCACACCTTCAATCTGGCCATCGACCTTAGCCCGCTCTATGAGTATAGCCAGAATATCCGCTACAATGTTAAACAACATCGGTGATAACGGATCTCCTTGGCGTAACCCTTTTCGTGTTTGGAAATAGTGACCGGTGTCATCATTGACCCGGATTGCGACACTACCACCATACACAAAATCATTTATCAGAGCGCGCCACTCTGGAGAAAAACCTTTCATCCTGAGTGTTTGCTGTAGAAACGACCACTTAACTTTATCATACGCCTTTTCAAAATCTAGTTTCAAAATAACCCCATTTAATTTCTTAGAATGCATTTCATGTACCGTCTCATGCAAGACCGCCACTCCATCAAGGATGTTTCTTCCTTGCATGAAGGCCGTCTGTGATGGCTGGACAACATGATCCGCGACCGTATTAAGTCTAATGGTGGCCACTTTCGTGAAAATCTTGAAACTTACATTTAAAAGGCGAGATAGGTCTATATTGTTGAATCCTTTACGCCTCATTAACTTTCGGTAACAAGATTACTTCACCAAAATTTAGACGAAATAATTCTAGTTGTCCGAGTGTAGGTCATCGAACAAATCTAGAAGGTCCGATTTAATCGTGTCCCGGAAAGTTTGATAAAACTCAGCTGGGAAACCATCGGGACCCGGTGCTTTATTGCATTCCATTTGGAAAACTGCCTTCGAACCTCTTCCTCGGTATAAGGTGCGGTTAGTAGACCATTTTCCTCAACGGAAACTTGGGGTATATCGGCCGTTAAATCCTCATTAAGAGAGAAAGAACTTTCCTCCAGGAGGACCAAACAATCCTTTATAATAATTAGTAATGTACGATTTGAGCTGCTCATGGCCTTCAATCACCCCTTCATCTTGAGTAAGAGAATGGATACGTTTTTTCCGATGTCTTCCATTGGCTAAAGCATGGAAATATCGCGTATTTGAATCTCCCTCTAAAATGAACTGGGCTTTGGATCGCTGGTACCATTTGAGTTCCTCCTCACGAAGAAGACTCGCCATCTGCGCATTTGATTGATTTTTGAGTTCAATCTCCTGCGTCGACAACGGTCTAACCTCCGCAAAAGCCTCAATCTCATCAATGACCTTTGATAAGCGAGCCTTCTCTTTTTAAGAATACCAGCCGTATGGGCAGCCCAACCACCGAGATGTTTGCGCAATGATCGCATCTTATTGTTCCATCTCGGAATTGGAGAGCTGCCACCGACCGGTCTCTCCCAAACCTTCTTAACCATATCATGAAAACCATCCCGATGTAACCAACCGAGTTCAAATTTGAATGGCCGCTTACACACGGGACGGGGTTCCCGGTGGTTAGAAGGATGGGGGCATGGTCGAACAGATTTACAATACGTTCTAGTGCACGGACGGACACCATAGGGTATTTATTTTCCCATTCGGTGTCCATCAACACGCGATCTAGTTTCTCGTAGGTGGGTTCAGGCAAGCTGTTGGCCCAAGTAAGCTCATCGACCGGACATGAACACCTCCCTTAAATCAAGACTCGTCAATGACAGCATTGAATAGAAAAGGCCAATGTCCATCAAAGCGGCCTTTACTTTTCTCGTGAGGGAATCTCAACAAATTAAAATCGCCTCCGATTAAAATCGGGTAGGGATTATCTTTTGTAAGATTTACCAACTCACGTAAAAAGTCAGCCTTAAAAGCATCCTGAGCGGCACCATACACAGCGACCAGAGTCCACTTGAACCCGTCTGCTTTATTCTGAATGTCGAGTTTAATGTGGTACTCTCCATCAGAACTAGCTAAGACAGTCATGGTATCAATACGGACGCCAAGTAAAATGCCACCGGATCTACCACGGGGTGGGCGAGAAAACCACGAAAGTTAATTCCGCCGACAATCGGTCGAGAAAACTTTGTGTGAAATTCCGCCTACCCGTCTCCGATATAGCAATGAAATCTAAATCATAATCTCTACAACCATCGGCAATGTGAGAATGCTTAGCCAAGTCACCAAGACCTCTGCTATTCCGAAACATGCCATTCATCGAGAAACTATTTTGGATTTAGATTTTTTGCCATATCTACGAGATTTCTTTCCAGCCGATGATCTAGAACCACGTTCGAGGCGAGAGAGGTCATAAACTGCACTAAGCTCCGAGTGGTCTAAATCAACTTCTGTCACACTCCCAACTAAAGCCGAGAGAAGATGACCATCTAGGATGCCATCATCTTCGTCATCGTCAACAGATGGAAGTAGCCAGCTCAGTGGATCCATTTGGAGCAACCGTTAAACGGTCAAGCTCCGTCTGTCTCAACACATGAGCTGAAGCTAAAATCTCATCCGAACCTCTACCCAAAGATATACCTACACTACTCAAATTCGAAGAAATTCTAGAATCGAAAAAGAAGTGAAGGACTTGGATGAAAATCTGGTACCTGCCGTGTCGAGGTTCTTTTACGCCTTACGTCGCATAGCCCTCTCGCATCACGTCTTCATCCGTAGCCTCCACGCCATCCTCCGTCGTAGCAAACCTCCCACTCCTCCTCACCGGCGGCTGCGCCACTGGTGGAGGCATAGTGGGGGGAGGATGCAAAACGGGGGCAACTGGCGGAGGCGGAGACAAGCGTGGTGAAGAAGACCGTCCTGACGCTGGTGAAGAAGATCTCGATGCAGGGGTAGATGGCGATGAAGCCCCCTGCACCGAACCCGACCGCGACGCCGAAACCCCCATAGGCGGCGAGGGCGCCGGGGATCGGCTGCGGCGCCTCAAAGGGGACCGGCTGGGGCGCCTCCCCAACCAGTCCTGCTCCTCCTCCCGAGGCGCACGGGGCGAGGACGGCGCCACCCCGGGCCCTCCGCCCGGCGACGGGCGCTGCGGCCCGAGGCGGCTGCTGCCCGAGCGTGCCCGGGACTGCGTGCAGTCCCTCACTGCCCATGGCCGGCTGCTGCAGTGCCACCGAGACAGGGGGCGGTGGCTGCTGCCCCACCGCTCCGACGACCTGCTGCTGCGCCAGCTGCTGAATCCCCGCCGGACCAAGGGGGTGCTGCTGCGTCGCCGCATCAGCGGCAGGGAGCTGCGGCAGCGCCGAGCCCAAGGCCGGCTGCTGCTGCTCCACCACCACCGCGGCGTGGTGCTGCATCCCCAAGTCCGACGAGCCAGCCGCCGAAGAAGAAGCCTGCAGAAGCCCCCTCTCCGTCTGAGGCGGGGTAGAAGACGGAGTGGGAGCAACTAGAGGACCACCGAGTGGAGTAGGAGACGAAGACACCGGACGAGTCCTCCCCTGCATAAAAGTCCGAACACGCGACGGAGGCGGAGTTGCCACCAAGTGTGGCGACACCGACAAAGCTCTAGCCACAATCGCCTTGCCCCTGTCAGTCGTCGGCGAGTGGTTAAACGGTGTCATGGCGACCTGAGTAACCGGTACCGAAGCTGAGCCAGAAGTAGGCAAAGATGCATGACCATCAACGTCCATAAGTGAGGCCCCTGGTGCCCCCTCTGCCGCGGCATCATCAAAACCATCATCGTCACCATGAGCCGCATCGTCCTCATCTTCACCCTTCCAAAAGAAAGGACGAAACCTAGGGTCCGGCTTGTACTCAGAAGGCTCACAGCGAAATCTGAATCTGTATCCATTAAGCTGCAAGCGAGCCAGCACCTCTAAGCATGGTGGTCCGTGCTTGGCCTTATCTTTCTCCGGAACGAAGTATCTCTCATGGCCACCTGAATACGAACTAACCCTTGACTCCTCAAGGTGTACAAATCCACATCAACAGTAGTACCAATAAACGTACCAACAGCCCAAAGACCGAGGAAGTGACGTAGAGCATTCGGAACACCCTCGACATGCACCCAAACAGGCTCCATCACAAACTCTGGCATAACATCCTGCCGAGTCCAAGAAGAAACCATGGCCTCGTGCATTAATCTTCGGTACGCTCATCCGCATACCGTCAATCCTCGACAAGTCCTCGGCGGTGGGGATCCCAATCGAAAAGCGTTATCACCATGAGGCTGCGCCTCCCACTTCCAAGTGGGATTCCCCGGACACATGCGCGCCATGAGATTCTGAATATCTGCCGCTGCAACAGTCCCCTCCCCTGACACCTGCACCAAAGCTGTAGGTGCTCCGCTGGATAACAACTGTGGCTTAAAAACTGAGTCAGGAACCTGGAGATCTAGCGTGGCGTCATTACCGCAACCCACAAAAAAACTCATAGGTCTCGGGGTCTTCAGCACAGGGCAACGAATAGTCGGGTGAGCCCCAGAGTCACAAACCAAGCAGTAATGAGGAACCTTACAGTCCTTAGAAGCATGAGTGTTGACCGCGCACTTCCAACAGCGACCCGCTTTCTTCGGCTTCACCACAGGTGCATTCGCCGCGGGCGCAGCAACCACCGGTGGAACAACCGGCATCAGCGGTGCAGGAACCGTCTCCAACACTGGCGTAGGAATACTAGCCGGGTGCGGGTCCTGCATGTGACCCTGCAGAATAGCTGGCGGCGCAACAGGCACCACCTCCCGCTGCCCCCACCGGCTGCGACGGGTTTCTTCTTCCTCCTCTTCTTCTGCGCCCAGTGCTGCGCCGGCGGATTAACCTCGTCGTGGTACCTGTGACACCACCGGCTGCTGCATTGGATTAGTAGCGGGAAATAATGACCTTGAAGCTGAGCATACCGTTGCTCGCGGCGGGTACCGGGGGTATTGCTGCTCGAGGAAGATACGGCGGCTCGCCGAGGAGGTACGAACGGAGCGGCCGGCATGCGCGGCTGCGGCGGGCGAAATCCCACCCGAGGCCGAGGTGGCGGTACGAGGGCCGGCGGCATGAGGGCCCCCTGCGGCCAACCTTGGAACCCCGGAGGGCCTTGGTACCCTCCGGCGACCGACGCAGCTGCCGCCGCCTGCGGACGAGCCGGCGCCGAAGGAGCGGGCGTCGTCCCCGGAGGAACGGAGCGGGGCGGCCCGGCCATGGGACCCGAGGCGGCCGACGCCGCTGCAGCCTGTCCTGGCGCCGCCCCAGGGGCCCCGGCAGGCGCAGGGGGCCGCACCATCCCGCCGAACCCGACGATCGATGGCGCCCCGGCAACAACCTGCGCGAAGGAGCGACGCGAAGCAGATCCTGGCGAAGACTGGAACGGAGATGGTGGTGACGAGGAGTTGACGACGACGGCTTGGACGGAGGCGGCGACGTGAGGACGAGCTGTGGCGGCGGGGTCGAGCGAAGAGCGATGCAGGTTTTGGTCGAAAGACCGTGATCGCATGCGATCACCAAAAAACCCACACCTCGGCGCACGCTGCACGGCCATGACGGCCCGCCCAAACCAAGCCCATCGTGGCTGCGGCCCACCCAAAACCGCCACGGATCCCGCGTCGAGCGGTTTGAACCGCGGAAGAGCCGCCGCGATCGACGTCTTCGCCGCCGGCGCCAGGGAAACGGCGGTCGGCTCCTTAGCCGTCGACGGCAGCGACCTGGAGTCCTTGGCCGGTTCCGCACCTGGGGTAGCAACCTGCCTCACCAATGCGGCATCAACGAAGTCGGCGAAAACCGCCGGTGGCGTGATCCGCCTCGGGGGCAGAGGACCGCGCCATACCTTCATCCTCACCGACGGCTTGGGCAGGCGGAAGACTGGCGGCGAAGAAGAAACGGGCCTTCCACTCGACGACATCTTATCAGTCCGAGTCGGAGACGATGAACGTGCGCGCAGAGGAACCGCCGCCGTCTTCCGTTCCCAGGATCTTGATTCCACCGTGGGATATCCGATGTTGACCCAGAAATTCTTCAGCCGCTCGTCGTCGTCCTGGTCACTGCCGTCGCCGAGGGGCAACACCCGCGGCACATCCGCAAGACCGGACCACGCGACTTCCTCGGCAATGGAGATCTCACCGTCGCCATCGTCAACAGAGAACGCACCAAGAAGATTGAAACGGGAGCCCGACCCTGGGGATCCTAACGGCGGTAGATCCAATCGTCTCCGGCGCGAGGTCGACGGCGTGTCCGCCTTGGCGGTCGCCTCCCGCATCGCCCCTAATCTCTCTCGTGCACGCTATATCAGTAGTCCAATTGACAAATACACGGCTAAAATTTTACAAATTGCGAGTATTGGGACTAAATGGAGCCACATGCAGGGACTACCACTGTATTTAACTTTTGTTAATTTAGAGACATAATGATCTTAGTGGAGGCATTCCATTTGAGAATATGGTAGAATCAATTTTCCAACAGATGAAAGAGGCAAAATTGAATTTCATACGGAGTAAGTTACTTTACCGAAGAAAGAAAATCATGAGTTCTGATATGGCTAGCATGCCGTTCCATGCCAGATTTGTCTGCTAATGACTTGATCAATGATTGTATTAACAGATTGTGGATTGGCGGCTGCAGCCTTTGCGCTCAAAATAAGATAACTCTTGGATTCATCGCGGAATAAGCATTAAGCATCCACATGTTTCAGGCTTTCAGTAGTACTTTAGATATTCAGAATACTCAAAACCCTGTTGCGGTGCCTCAGATTCGGATTAGTTTGTCTTTACATGTGATCGGGAAACTACAAACCATCGACAATTGTGCTGCCAAGACCACGTCGTACACTGTGTAGTATCAGCATGACAGTATCTGACGTGAATTGACCCAAGAGATTATGCCATACGAAACGAGCTAACCATGATTGTTACAAATGGCCGCATCAAATTGCTCTTATGATTCACCCCTCTTGGAGAGATCTCTCGATAAGCACACCGAATTCCTCACACTCTCTAACACATAATCACGCCACATGTCTGCCTTGCTCTATCTATGTTGCTGTATTCAATCAAGCCGCTCTAAAATTGACTAAATTTATTGAGAAGTACATCGGCATCTACGTTATCAAATCAATTCCGAGGACAATGTACAAGTCGGCAATCAGGTATTTCTTGCTTTCTTCACGAGAAAAATACTCAATGTGATAGAAGACAACATAGTTGGAACAGAAAGGGGTGAGGCAACAAAAATTCCAAAACCATAGAGGTGCTCAGTTTGAATGTGGTCGGATTTCATTAGTTCTTCGCAAAAGTACCAAGACAATGCATTCACAAAAATAGTTTAAGTTTCTTGGCCTCTACATACATAATGCACACAATTTAAAAAGTATAAACTGAAAAAACAGGTGATCAATATAATAAGATAAAGAGTGAATTCCTGTTTTTACCCCATAGCTTTTCATGTGTGAGTGTGACACAAATTATCCTATTTAGCAAGTTTCCAACCTATTATCCCATTTAGCAGAAGTTGACCATATTATTTTCCCATTTAATATTTCATAGCAATCTAGCAGCCGGCCATCCGGTGTATGTGGGGGTGCCTTTGTTTTTCTCTTTTGTCACGCGCCTGATCCCGCGGAAAAAAGAGAAAATCGCATACACGGCATGCCATGTGTATTTGACTGCCGTTGTCCATCAATAAGAATCTGTAAAATTATATAAGGCTATCAAAAAAAGTTCTAATAAATAGGGCTTATGATTATAACATGCTAAATGTGGTAATTAGTGAAAAAATATAAGAACCGGGGTGGTACACACCGGAACTCATTCTTAGATAAATTTCATTATAAGCATGAGAGAACAAAAAGGTGAGAAGCAAAAACACTCAAGTTGTCGCTAAGAAGGCTAGACTGCCACCCATTGGGTCTTTATATTTCTTTTTTGCGAATTACCATCCATTGCGTCTAGATAAATCCTCGGTTTAGTTGTAGGGGTGACTTTGCTAAACTTGTTTGGTGAATTTGGCTCGTTCCGTCTTGTTTTTTTTTTAACATGCCCGCCTTGTTTTTGTTGCACAGTAGCAATTTTACATGAATTTATTTAAAAAAGACAAAGTTTTACATTTCGTTAGATTCAGAAAAGAAAATCGCTGTAGTTGGGAAGACTCAATTTTCTATTCCATGCTCTCTTGGGTTTTTGTTGACATAGTGGTAACACATAAACGCTAAGTTGAAACAAAAAATATTTTTGAGAGAGAGAAAACATATCTTATGTATTTTACTATCTATTTTTCTAGAAGGGAGCATCCCAACTACTGCATCGGCTCGTACCTCTTCGTTGAAGAGAGAGAGAGAGGCACTTAGGTTTCACTGCCTCCTGCCAGCCTTGCCGCCGATTTGCCCTGCCTCATGTGGCCCCGCTCTTTGTCGACGGGAGGGTTCCATTTTTTGTTATTTTTCTTGGTTTGTTTAAGGTTTTGTGTCCTACTCAGAACGGCGTGGTGGTGGAAGGTGGTGGCGACTTCATGAATATGGAATAAAGTCCTCCCCATCTAGCCCCGTTTTAGTGATGTGTCTATCATCACCGAAAGGCGTGTGGAGGCTTGTCCCCGGCGGATCTCGCTGAATTTGGTTTGTATTCCTTCAGATATGCGCTTCTTTTCATCGGCGATGGCTACTGCTCTCATGCACTAGTCCTTTCGGAACTGTCTAGTATAACAAGCTCTAGTATGACAAGCTAAATTTTCTACCGGTTCTAGTTATGCCGTAGAGTGGTGATTGGTGGAAACATTTTTCAAGCTAATAATTGCATCGGGTGTGCATCACCTTTCTTTTTTTTTTGCGAAAAGTCCACCCATCTACTCATAATCTTGAAAAATAGAAAAAAAAATCTTAAATTAGCAAAAATTATAAACAAGTCTTTGGACCAGCTATCAACAACCATAAGCATTCAAACGAGCCGAAGGAGCGCAGCCATTCTCGCCCCTCCCTCATTAGAGACGGTCAAAGCTTCCCAGATATAAAAATGGCAAAAAAAAAATTTTGAAAGCAATGTGAAGTCCCTACAATAATTTTGTTTTTTAAATAATAAGAACCGAAATTTGCTTTCCTGGGGAGTTAAACCTAAGTGACTAGGTTGTACATCCACTTCCCTAACTAAGTCAGCTAGCCTCACTTCTTATAGAAAGGGCAATCTGAATGGTATTTTATTTGATACTCCTTCCATTTTAAAATATACGACTCCTTAATATAGTTGTAGTCAAATGTTCGTTATTAAACAATTGTCTATGTTAGTTAGATTCTACGGTGCACCACTAGATTTGTTATGGCGGCGAAAACCCACTGGAAATATGTTTTCTTAACGTGCTCATGCAAGAAGTATTCTTCAAAACTACAGTGAAGACGGCAAACTAAAATAAATCTATTTCAAAATGGAGGGAGTACCTTGTGTCTACCTGTCTCCCAGACTCCGTCCTCTCCTCCGTTGTCAAATCTCTTATCCAACAGACACAGCAACATATAGGAAAACTCTTAGATGAACCTGGTGGCATTTGCACCTGCCTGAACTTGTTCTCCCATTGGCCGAGTGAGAGGTGGTCCTGCAACTGCAGTGATAATTTTTCTGAGAGCAATCAACAATACATCGATGGATACACAGGCGTTGGATCACCTCAGAAGAGAGAAAATACTAAGGAAGTTAAAGCATGGTCAAAGTGTCTTCCCTAAATGATGTTCCTCACTCAGACACTCACGGGGGGCGCAGACAAAGCAGCACACGGCGCTGATGGATGAATAGGGAGTGGCTGGGGCACAGCGGTCTGCGGGGAGGTGCAGCGGCGACGGGCAGACGGCGGCTCCAGCGGCGGCCCTCCTTGATGTTCTGTAGCATCGCCCGTCGAGCCACATCGACGAAGAGCGGGGATGTCAGTGGTGAAAAAGGTGGGTCCGGCGAGCACAAGGAAGGACGATGGCGAGTTCATCTGAGCGTCTTGATCCGGGGCGGCGCCGTCGGCCGTGCTCAGTCGCCGCGTTGTGGTAGATAGTGACAGTGTCAGTCAGTGGCAGCGTCGTCTGCACCGGAGCAGCAACTACGAGAGTGTCGGGTCGCAGCGCTGTTGGAATTTGGAAGACGGAGTCGGCAGTGCTGAGCGTGTAGTAGACGAGCGCGAACTGGGTTGTCGTAGGAGAGGAGGTCACTACCGTCGGTGACTGCGCGTTGTGTAGGCATCAGGACACTAATACCGCACCATGTCCTGCCATTAACCGTGTTGATCTGCTGCAGACGCCGACAAGATGGCTGCGCTATCTCCAGCACCATGCTGCCGCCGTTGACCATCTTTCGGCGTCCCCGCAACACCTATGAAGCACTGCGTTATCCATCCATGGCGTTCTCGGGCATGATCCAGGGCTGTACCACGCCGAGCCCCTGCGCGACGTAGCCGAAGGTGGTGAAGCCGGTGGTGACTAGCACGTTGCAGGTGATGAGCAGGTACATCTCGCCAACGCCCTCCCATCATGCGACTTGTCGCCCCGCTTCTGCCGCCCGTCATGGCTGGGCTGGTGCACGCCGCTCGCCCTCCCGTCCCCCTTTTCCTCCGTCGAGGTAGCCGCCGCAGACCTCCCGTACACCTCCTCCTACGGCGAAGCACGGCCTGGCTCCGCCACGAGAGGTCTAGATGAAGCAACTCACTGGCGGCGCTGGTGGATGACCAGGCCGTGCCTGGGGTGCAGCGCCAGCTTCCCTCTGTTCGTCCGGCTCGAGCGTGGCTACGGCGTCACCACGTGACCCACCACTAGCAACATCATGTGTGCTCTTCCGCCGACCACACTGCGACGACGCAGCGGAGGCGCACGGCGTGTCTCCCGTCCCCTCTGTGCGTCGCTCCCGCCGTCGCCTTCATGTCTCTGCGCCGGCTCGAACTGACAGTCCAGTTCGCTTTTCATGCTAATCTTTCCACACCACAAATCAGCTGTTCGAACCACCGCGTCTTCTTTCCACAGATCAATCGGTACATCGCCGGAGCATCGACTGTGGTTGTTGGCTGCTGTGGCAGGAAGACAAGAGATCAGGTAGAGAGAGTTAGGTGGGGAGGAGATGCATGTCACCGCAGAAATTTACTCTCCCATACGGACCCCAGCATAATATACCCACTAATTATTCAATCTACCAGGAGATATACACTGCCACTATACTGGACCCAGTGCTAACGTGGACCAATGGCTATTGAAGTTGCCGCGGGAGCAAATGCCGCCCGGTTCACTTTATTCACTCTCCAACATATACACGTATAAATAGACACGACGGCACCACAACGGCACAACCTAGAGCTGAGCACATCACCGATCACACCATCTTCCTTCACGGTTTCCCTCCGAGCACAAGAAAACCAAATGCAAAAGCAAAACCTCGCCATCTCTTTCTGCCTTCCTCTTTCAGACCAGAAAAACAAGAACCCATCCATGACAAGCAAAGATACGGTGCCCCAATGCCGGCGGGACGGTGGGGACGATGACGCCAACAACTCGGGCTCGGACTCGGAAGCTCCCGATGACTTTGAGTTCTGTATACCATCGTCCGGGGGCCTCGTTCCGGACGGCGTGGACGCCGCTGACATGTGCGTCGCCGGCGAGGTCTTCTCCGGCGGCAAGCTACTCCCGCTGCGCCTCTCCTCGGCTACCGCCGCTGACGTGTCCGCCCTCCTGCTGCTTCGCTCGGACTCGCTGGACGGCGCCACGACGGTGGCATCCACCAGCGACTTCAGCTCGCGCTCGGACAGCCGCAGTGCGAGCTCCAGCAGCAGCAGCAGCAGCGTGAGCCGAAGCGCATCGTCCAAGAGCGCGTCCTCGGAATCCATCTCCCAAAGCCACTCGTCCAAGAGCGCCTCCTCTGACGCCGTCGCGCCGCGGCGGCGATCAGTCACAAACAGTTTGTTCTATGGCCACCCGAGCCCGTCACCTCGACCGCCCCGCCGGACTGGAGGCTCGATGGCTACTTCCGCTGCGCGCCGCAGCACCGGGTCAGCGCCACCGGCGGCATGGGGCGTCAACGTCATACGACTGGGCGTCGTGGGCGCCCCAGAGGTGTACGCTCCGCGCGAGACCGAGTCCCGGAAAGTGGGGAGAGGCGGGAGCCGGAGCGCGAGGTTCGAGCAGCCGAGGCCCGCCGGTAAGGAGCCGGTGACGGCCGTGGATAAGAAGCTCGCGCTTGGGTTATTGGGAGCTGGCCTGGTGTGCTCGTGCTCGGCTGACGCCGTCGAGCCGGTGAGCTCTCGGGAGGCAGCTTCGGCGGCAGCCAGGCGGAGGAGAAGGAATAAGGCGGAAGAGACGAAGAAAGGGGACGTGAAGAGCGGACGGGGCACGGTACGGAGGAGCAGGATTCTGGAGTGGCTGGAGGAGCTATCCATTGCCAAGCCCAAGAATTTCGTACAGAAATGATTCTGTAATTCTTATCTCGTTCTAGTTTTTTCATTTTTTTCGTCTCCTAAATTCTTTGATGGCTATGGCTCTGAAAATGTTTGAATTTCTTTCGAACACGCGATTCAATTGCTTGAAAATATCATTAATGCCTGAAAATGCATTCTGGGTGAAGAAACTCATCTCTTGTTGCAACTATTTGGTTGCATGCACTCTGAAAATGTCGTTTGGTACTATATTACAATTTCCCGCGCATGAAATTGCATAAACGGGAAACTGCTGTCTGGTTGCATTGCATGCATGAGCTCTAGTGATACAATGTTTGTTTGGTTGGTTGTGTGCATAATGATGTTGTTCTCATCTCTTCTCAACATGGTAGACTTAGCTCATACACCACCACACTTGCAAATAACTCAAAACTAATTCGTTTATTACCATTGAAACAAAAAAAAGTACAACATGCCAGTTGTGGAGAACAAAGAGATGAAACTAGAGAAAATTTGAAATGACCGACCATGTGCACTGAGTTTGATAAATTGCTCTAAAAAGGCCCAAACATTAATTTTTTTTTTGAAGATTCAAACTCAGAATCAATTACCGGAATGGAATTACGTCATCTTTGTGCATCATTTTTATATAGACCACACCACAAGCCCATGGATTAATAGTAGTAGGGCTCATGAGGTACAAAGAATTCTCCGAGTATGTTACCTTCAAAGTTCAAACTGAGTAAATGTACAAACAAAGTAAAGACTGGTAGAAAAATAACTCGTCTCTAATTCAGCAATGAGTCTTGAGATTTGAAATTACAACATAGGAGTTATGTGGAACAACGAGATGAAGATGGTGGTCTAAGGAATTTCAAAACATTGACAGTGTGACAAAATCGATAAAATAGATCTAAAATGCTCTAAACATAAACATAAATTGAAGATTAAAACACTTAAATAAACTTGGAATTGATCGCAGGAAAATAATCACTTGTCGATGTGCATCTTTTTTATGTTGAACTTATCTTAAATTGAAATAATGTGATGTTGATTAGAAGAAAAGACGAGGTAAAGGAGATTAATGAGTGCGAGCATAAGAAATCACATGCAAGCTCACATACTAGTAGTGCGTTGCCTAGCCAAAACGTGTGCCACATTCTCCTTCTGGGCCTCAATCAAGCCTGTTCCGAGAAAACCCGTCAGTTTGACCGTTCCTAGCGTGTCAAAATCGGAGGTGCAAAGGGGATTATGATAACCTATCTACGTTGCTTGTAAGTTATATATGTCTACCTTATAGTTTTACTCTTCAAAACAAGTACTCCTACCATAATTAATCATCTAGGCACGGAAGAATGAGACAATTCACGTTATTGCATTGTCGAAATCTCGAAATAATTTTGGAACCGGATGGTCCAAAATTGAGATCAAGGGGACTCGCTAACGAATTATTTCCTCCCCCCGGTTGAAAAGAAGAAAGACGGCGACTAGGGTTCCACCATAGCCACCGCAGCCATCTGCCATGTCTTTGTCGTCTTCGATCGTAAATCGACGGGGCCTTGCCTCCTCCGCTCTATCCTCCGGCTGTGGGAGGGGGTGGGGACCTCAGACCTGCACTCGGCACTACATCCGTAAATTTAGAGATTGGTCGATGAGCAACGGTGTTATAGTGGCTATGGCGGTGCTGTGCGGGACAACAATAAGGTACGTATGCCTCCTCTTCCACCTCGTCAGCGGCGATCTCGCAGGTGGTGCTGAGGAGGGCAGGGATTTGTCTGTCGCTGCTTCCATGGAGAGATGGATCTGGTTCAGTCTATGTGCGTTAAATGTTTGGTATCAAAAGATTCGAATTAGTTTAATAGTTCAATGGCGATGACTTCATCTCTACGGTGCCCGTCTTTAGAGACATGTGCATCAAGACTTCCCAGTTGTCATCAACAACGTTAGGCCCGGATCTAAAACGGCTGCAGTTTGTTCTGGTGGCGGTAGTGGTCTAGATGTGGTTCAAGAAACTCAATGTAACTTTTAGTATGTCTAGGGTGATTTATACTTCTTCTGAACTTCTATAATAGATCGATCTTATCCTTCTGTATAAAAAAAAGTTGAAATAACTTAGATTACCGGACGTTCACCCACGCTCTAATCAGCGAGCTGTGGACACGGTTGTTGAATCAGACAATCCAGATGTAAATCCAGTTTTCCTCGAAGAAAAAAAGTCAGCATAAATATGCCAAATTGCACGTGTAACAGGGGCTACAAAAACGACGCGAGTAGGATCCCATTTTGTAATCGAGAAGGCTCCAGGAAGTATATGCGTTACTTCGTATAGTCCACGAGGTTTCTGAAGCCGCCATCCCTTGATACCTCGCATATGTGCTGAACCTTGATGGCGAGTTGCGATTTGATCCTCCCGGCGAGCCTGATCGTGACTGCGCGAGCAAAACAGTTCCTTCGCGTCGCTGTCAGCAATCATGTACCTGCCTAATGCGTCATCATTGTTGAACGAGGCAGGCACTTGTGTCACTCTATTGACAAACTGATTGCAAACTTACCATCTTGGTTCATATTACAGCTGTTCTAATAGTTTATCGTAAGAGCATATCTAACAGGTAATGTATAATAGAGCATCACCTTGATGTACAAATTATGCATCACCAAAAAGTGGAATATAGGTTACCTGTGCAGATTTTAGTTACATGATGATGTAAAATAGGCAACGAAATTGGTATATATGGCCCACGTCAGCGTGGCGTGAGAACGACTACACTGTCTCTGCTCTTTGTTTGAGCATGCTCTCGATGAAGGAGAGTGAACGGTGACATGTGGGTGGTTCGTGTTAGATGCGGAGCTTCGCGACAAACCAAATAGTGGCAGCACCATACCTACTTTTCGCCGAAAGGGCTCCGGCGACGAGCTTTTGTGGCGGTGCACGACAGCTCTCATCGGGACATCAACTCAGAGCTAGAGGGAGGAGGAAAAGGGGACTACGAGGCCACCATCTCACGCTGAACGTGGCGGTGTGCTCGGTAATAGTGGGAGTGGACGGAGGTGAGCGGATCTACGCCGGCCGGAGTTTGGAATGAAGACACATGCGGCGAACTAGGGCACCTCGCACCGATTTCTTCGAGTGGGCGTCACCGTGCATCGATCTAGAGCTCTTGACCGACTCGGTGATGACAGGGCGCGGTGGAGGCGAGCGGATGGACGGCGGCGGTCATAAAGGAAGGGCGGCTTGCATGGGCAGGAACATTTAGCGTGGCGGATGGGTTGCGCATGGAGGATGAAATTTGTTTTACATCACTTGGGCGGTGATGTATATTTGCATCACTTGGCCCTGATATACATCACTTGATAAAAAACAATATACATCACCATATAGCTATAGGTCACCTCTTGGAGCAGGGTTCATTTTGCCCGAAGTGATGTAAATTTTAGTTTTTACATCGCCACCCCTATTATACATAATCTGCTAGAAACACTCTAAAGCACTTTGTTTCAACTGGTTGATGGTGGTATATGCTACTCAAATAGTTACGGGGATAAGGAGCCGTTTCCCTAGGGCCGGGTGGACTTCGGAGCGGTGGCTCTAGTTTCTCGTCCCCCTTCCCGCGTTGAGATATTTAGGGTGTCGGCTTTAATTGCTTGAGTGAATTGGTCATCGACCCGTGTGGAACGAGGCCCCGGGCCGACGTGTTGAGTTTTGGTGATGTATTAGTTTGCAGCCAGTCTTTCTTATAAACTGGCACACTCTTTTCTTCTATATTGATGAAAAAGGAAAATATTTTGCTTGGATAATTCGTGGAATACTTGTGCTATCAAACTGGAGTGGGCTATAAGTGGATGTACGTCCTGCTTTCAGTCTTTAGGTGGTAAGTGCAGTGCCAGCAACACTTGATTTATTTTCACATGATACATTATGATATTTAAATCTAGAACACAAAGATGCTTGCAAAACAAAAGAAAACACGAATGCACACATAAGAAAAGCATCCAAGCATCTGATAAATGATACAATAATAGTTGTCTGACAAGAAAAGGCAGAACGAATATGAAAATGGACAATTCGGGAGCAGCCAGCAAGATCTATTGACAATTCGGGAGCAGCCAGCAAGATTTATAAGCAAGAAAGTCAGTCACGGGATAACTAGCCATTAATATCGGTAGGCATGTTGCTTTAACTATGAAAAGTGGCAGGAAGGAAACGTGCAGGACCAGGAAATCGGCCATTGGTAGCAATCAATCAACACACGCAAAATAGAAGAAGGAGCGGAACATTTTGACCGTGAATTGGAAACATGGTGCCACTTCCGATATCTACAATGCAACGTCAGTTTCTGAGTTGTTCCATGTAACAAAATGGAATCTATTTAGATACACCGAAACATGCTTTTCACGCGATTCATACTTATTATTTTGCTCAAGGAAATCACATGAAAAACTAGAGCCAGAATACAAATATATTTACGGAAGGGAAAAACGATTGCAAGGAATGAACGGTGTTTCAGATTTGTCAATCAACGGCATGCATTCTGTAGAGCATCTCTAGCCGATCCTCTATAAACAATTACGAAAGTAAAATTGATTTACTCTTTTAAACTGTACCTAGCAGAACCCCTATACTATGCTATGTGGTTTAGAGAATTAAAGTTATACACATCAACCGTTCGGTTCCTTATATTTACTCCTTGATAGAGTGGCTGAGTATAATTCTCAACTCCCTGCCACTCACCGAGCCCCTCGCCAACCGCGCCGGCGCCTCCCACCGGAAACCTAGCACCACTCCGGCTCCCTCCATGGCTTGATCCTCCCGCCGCCCGTCACATCCGCTGATTCGGAGTGCCAATCGAAGGCACTCCCGCGGCGGCCCATCCGACCTTCCATTGGCGCCATCGCCAAAGGGGAAGTACCACGGCGTGCGCCAACGCATGTGGGGGCTGTGGGTGGCGAAAATCACCGACTGCAACACCCATGAGCGATTTGGATTGGAAGCTTCCAAGTATCAGCGCACACAGCGAAGCCGTACGACATTCGGTCGGTGCACCTCCACTTCGCCGACGCGCACCTCAACTTTCCTTTCGGCAACCCCGGGCTAGAGGAGGTTGCGGTCGACCGCTATGTTGTCGGTACACACGAGGCAAGGAAGACCAGGAGGCCCGCGAGCACCTCGACGTGCAGCAAGTTGAGTAGGCGATGGAGATGCCCCGAAAACCAACATCCAAGGCGTGTAGAAGAGGAGCGTGCCCAACATCCGCCTTCGAGCGCTACCTGGCAAAGTCGGGCTATCGACAACTCCGATGGTTCAAGGTGTGCCGGTCATCGACCTCAGCTCCGGTGACAACACCATCGACTTGGTGAAGAAGGGCATCGACTGAGATCTTCACTAGCAATAATACAAATCAGATTTAGGGTGATGGCCGGAATCGACTCTAGCCGAGCCCCCAAAGGATTTAGTGGTGCATATTTTTTCCACATCGGCCTCCCCGCCTGATACATCCAAAACGTATCTACTTTCCCGAACACTTTTGCTGTTGTTTTCCCTCTATCTTGTGTGTTTTGAATACAACTAACGCGGACTAACGCTATTTTCAGCAGAATTGCTCTCGTGTCTTTTTTTTTTGCAGAATCCAACTTTCGGGAAAAATCCCGGAAAATATAGAAATCCCAATATTTCACCTGAAGACTCCCGGAGCCAGAAGACGAGACGGAGGGGGCCATGAGGGGCCCACAGCCGCCCTAGGCGCGGGCCAGGGCTTGGCCACACCTAGGGGTGGTGTGGCCGCCTCGGCCACCCCCTCGACCTCTCCTTCGCACTATAAGAAGCCCTTGGACCTGAAAACCAGGGGGTTCGATATTTTTCTAGAAAGAGTTCCGCTGCTCCGCCACCACCAGAAACCCCAATCCGGGGACCAGAAGTTCCGTTCTGGCACCATGCCGCGACGGGGATTTGGAGGAGATCATCGCCATCGCCATCATCGACGCCTCTCCATCAACCATCCATGTTTCCCCCATCCATGCATGTGTAAGTAATTCCCCGCTGTAGGCTATAGGGGATGGTAGGGATTGGATGAGATTGGTCATGTAATAGCTATAAGATTGTTATGGGCATAGTGCCTACTATCTGTTGTTAGTATTTTTGACATAGTTGCAAATTGATATGCATAATGCTTGTCACTTTGGGCCCGAGTGCCATGTTATCAGATCTGAACATGTTATTTATTCATGAGGATAATTTATGTATTTATCATATCTGCAAGTTGTATACACATATTATTGTCCGGAACCCGAGGCCCCAAAGTGACCAAGAATTGGAATAACCGGACGGGATGGCTATGATGTGAGGATCACGTGTGTTCACGGAGTGTTAATACTTTGCTCCGGTACTCTAATAAAGGAGCACCTTAATTACCAGTAGTTTCCCTAGAGGTCCTGCTGCAACAGGCTGGTAGGACAAAAGATGTCGTGCAAATTTCTCATTGCGAGCACGCATGACTAAATAGGAACACACGCCTATGGATATATTATGCTAGGATGCTTTTATCATTATTATTTGCAATGCCTATGTCTTGCTGTTACATGGACTCTCTCATTAATGCAACGGTCATTCATTCATCCCTATGCCTACAGTATTTTAATCCTGATGTCTACTGCAATCATCGCTGCTGTTGTTTTTATTTCGCTACTATTGTTACTTCACTATTACCACTGCTATAAAACTATTACTGCTGATAAACTGTCGCGAGCAAGTCTATTTTCAGGTGCAGGTGAACTGACAACTCACTTGTTAAAGCTTATAAATATTCTTTGGCTCCCCTTGTGTCGAATCAATAAATTTGGGTTTTACTTTCCTCGAAGACTGTTGCGATCCCCTACACTTCTGGGTCATCAAGACTATTTTCTGGCGTCGTTGCCGGGGAGCATAGCTTTATTTACAAGCCCACTTGAAGGTGATATTGTTCGCTGCAATTTATTCATTATGGGAAAAGCTCCTGAATCGAAGTTCCCTATATTGCCATCCACTACAAGAAGAGGTACAACTCTGAACACCTTTGTTGCTCTTGATTTGTCGTCTGTTATGAGTAAGCTTCTTACTCCACCACATGCTACTGCTACTTCTGCTGAATCTGATAATGCTCCTGATGATTATGATGATGCTTCTATTGTGCTTGATAAGAGTGGTTCGTTAGGTCCTTTCCTAGATACTACTTGCTAGAGCTAAACAAATTGAAAATGCTAAAAATATTATTACACCTGTTAGTTCACCTCAAGCTAGGGGGAATCCTAGGGATGATCTTGGTGAAACTTATATTGAACTTGATGATGACTTCATTGAAGAATGTCATGCTACTAGATATGCAAGTGCTATGAGAAGTCTTCTTGCAAGATGAGCTGTTAGATATAATTTGTCTCCTGATTCTAAATTTGCCACATCTCCCATAAATATTAGAGATAAGGATTATGATTTCTCTCTGGATTTATCTTACATATCTATTGTTGAGAAAGAACCTTTATGTGGTACTGAAAATGAAAGTGCTATGAAACATATGAATGAACTCTCTACTTTGAGAAATTTATTCTCCGATGATATTAAGATCACACTTACTTTGTCACTAAAACTTTTCCTTTCTCTCTGAAAGGAGCAGCTAAAATTTAATATGATGATTTGTCTCCTGGATCTATTGATAGTCCTATTGGTTTGGTTAATGCTTTCTTTCAGAAATATTTCCCTGCTAGTGCTAAACATGCTGCTTTGCAGAAAATCTTTGACTTTGTGCAGGTAGAAGGTGAGAAATTGCCTGAATCATGGGCAAGATTTTGTTCTTTAATTAGATCACTACCTAAAGATCCGTTAGCTAAAAATGAGCTCCTTGATATATTCTATAATGGACTAACCGTTGAATCTAGGACATACCTGGATAGTTGTGTTGGTTGGGTTTTCAGGAAAAGAACTCCAGCTGAAGCTAAGGAATTATTAGCTAAAATAAGCAAGAATTATGATGATTGGACTACACCGGAGCCAATACCAACACCGAAGAAAAGGGGAAGGGTTGAATTAAATGATGAAGTGATGAGGGAAGCCAAGAAATCTCTTAAGGAGAAGGATATTAAATCTGAAGATGTGAAGAATCTACCACCTATAGAAGAATTATGTAAGTCAATCCCTCGTTCTTCCACTATTGAGGTACACTCTCTCCAACGCTTTGATAATAGAGATATTCCCTACACTAAACCTCCTGATCAATGCTTAGATGAATTTGATAATTATATTGTTAAGCAAGATAATTTTAATAAGAGAGTGGAACATCACCTAATGGAAAATTCTAGAGCTATCAATAATTTGCATGATATTATGGAAAGAACCTCTAATGATGTTAAAATTATTGTCAAACATTTCCATATGGTTCAAACTTAAATTGATCGGCTTACTAAAGTGCAAAAATATTTGCTAGTTAATGCTTATAGGGAAAAGCATGCTTGTGAAATAAGAACTAGAAGTGGTGTTTCTACTCAGGATCCTCTAGATCCTGAAGGACATCCAAAAAGAATTGAAAAAGATTCTCAACGAGTTAATGATACTAGGACTAAGTCTAAGAGAAAAGAAGAAGAAACATAAAACTGTTGTAGAATCCTCTGAACCTGCTAAAGATCCTAATAGTATATCTATTTCTGATGCTGAAACTAAAAGTGGTAATGATAAAAATGATGCTTCCGATAAAGAAGAAATTGAAGAAGAACCTGAAAAGCATACTAAGAATACAAAATCCACTAAGGTAGATTTCATTTCTACTAAACATGGTAGTGAAAGAGAACCTTGGGTGCAAAAACCAATGCCTTTTCCTGATAAGAAACATAAATCAAAGGAGGAAGAACATTATAACAAGTTTGTTGGAGATATGCCCAAGAGGCAATAATAAAATAGTTATTATAATATATCTTTGTGTTTATGATAATGTTTACATACCATGCTATAATTGTATTAACCGAAACATTAATACATGTGTGTTATGTGAGCAACAAGGAGCCCCTAGTAAGCCTCTTAATTAGCTTGTTGATTAATAGATGATCATAGTTTCATGATCATGAACATTGGATGTTATTAATAACAAGGTTATGTCATTATGTGAATGATGTAATGGACACAACCAATTAAGCGTAGCATAAGATCATGTCATTAAGTTATTTGCTATAAGCTTTCGATACATAGTTGCCTAGTCCTTTCGACCATGAGATCATGTAAATCACTTATACCGGAAAGGTACTTTGATTACATCAAACGCCACTCGCGTAAATGGGTGGTTATAAAGGTGGGGTTAAGTATCCGGAAAGTATGAGTTGAGGCATATGGATCAACAATGGGATTTGTCCATCCCGATGACGGATAGATATACTCTGGGCCCTCTCGGTGGAATGTCGTCTAATGTCTTGCAAGCATATGAATAAGTTCATAAGAGACCACATACCACGGTACGAGTAAAGAGTACTTGTCAAGAGACGAGGTTGAACAAGGTATAGAGTGATACCGATGATCAAACCTCGGTCAAGTAAAATATCGCGTGACAAAGGGAATTGGTATCGTATGTGAATGGTTCATTCGATCACTAAGTCATCGTTGAATATGTGGGAGCCATTATGGATCTCCGGATCCCGCTATTGGTTATTGGTCGGAGAGAAGTCTCAACCATGTCTACATAGTTCGCGAACCGTAGGGTGACACACTTAAGGTTTGATGTCGTTTAAGTAGATATGGAATATGGAATGGAGTTCGAAGTTTTGTTCGGAGTCTCGGATGGGATCCAGGACATCACGAGGAGTTCCGGAATGGTCCGGAGAATAAGATTCATATATAGGAAGTCATATTCCAAGTTTGGAAATGATCCGGTGCATTTATGGCAGGTTCTAGAAGGTTCTAGAAAAGTCCCGAAGAAAGGCACTATGGAAAGGTGGAGTCCCGGAGGGACTCCACTAGCATGGCCGGCCAAACCCTAAGGGGGAGGAGTCCCAGGTGGGCTCCACCTCGGTGGCCGGCCAGCCCCACCTCAAGGAAAGGTGGGAGTCCCACCTTGAGTAGGACTTCCCCCTTGAGTAGGTTTCCCACCTTTGGGAAGTTTTGGTGTTGGGGTCTTATTCGAAGACTTGGACTACAACTCTTGGGGCTTCCACCTATATAATGAGGGACAATGGGAGGGTGGCCGGCCACTCTTGCCTCCAACCTTGGCTGCCCCCTTCATGGCCGGCGCCCAAGGCACCCCTCTCCCCAAACCCTAGCACCCCTCCTCCACATACAACTCCCGCATATGCTTAGGCGAAGCCCTGCCGGAGTTCTCCATTGACACCGCCACCACGCCATCGTGTTGCCGGGATTCCAAGGAGGATCTACTACTTCCGCTGCCCGCTGGAACAGGGAGAAGGACGTCGTCATCAACACCGAACGTGTGACCGAGTACGGAGGTGCTGCCCGATTGTGGCACCGTCAAGATCTTCTACGCGCTTTTGAAAGCGGCAAGTGATCGTCTACCGCAGCAACGAGAGCCTCCTCTTGTAGGCTTTGGAAATCTTCAAGGGTTAGTCTCGTTCATCCCCTCGTTGCTACCGTCTTCTAGATTGCATCTTGGCTTGGATTGCGTTCTCGCGGTAGGAATTTTTTTGTTTTCTATGCTACGAATCCCTACAGTGGTATCAGAGCCGTGTCTATGCATAGATGGTTGCACGAGTAGAACTGATACGTCTCCGACGTATCGATAATTTCTTATGTTCCATGCCACATTATTGATGATATCTACATGTTTTATACACATTATATGTCGTATTTATGCATTTTCCGGCACTAACCTATTAACGAGATGCCGAAGAGCCGCTTGTTGTTTTCCGCTGTTTTTGGTTTCAGAAATCCTACAAAGGAAATATTCTCGGAATTGGACGAAATCAACGCCCGGGGTCCTATTTTTGCACGAAGCTTCCGGAAGACCGAGGGGGAAAGGAAGTGGGGCCACGAGGCGCCGACACAACAGGCGGCGCGGCCTGGCCCTTGGCCGCGCGGCCCCGACGTGTGGGGCCCTCGTGTGGCCCCCGCGTTGCCCTTCCGCCTACTTAAAGCCTTCGTCGCGAAACCCCCGAGACCGAGAGCCACGATACGGAAAACCCATCGAGACGCCGCCGCCGCCAATCCCCTCTCGGGGATTCTCGGAGATCACCTCCGGCACCCTGCCGGAGAGGGGAATCATCTCCCGGAGGACTCTTCACCGCCATGGTCGCCTCCGGAGTGATGAGTGAGTAGTTCACCCCTGGACTATGGGTCCATAGCAGTAGCTAGATAGTCGTCTTCTCCTCATGTGCTTCATTGTCTGGATCTTGTGAGCTGCCTAACATGATCAAGATCATCTATCTGTAATTCTATATGTTGTGTTTGTCGGGATCCGATAGATAGAGAATACTATGTTATGTTGATTATCAATCTATTACCTATGTTTGGTTTATGATCTTGCATGCTCTCCGTTATTAGTAGAGGCTCTGGCCAAGTTTTTGCTCTTAACTCCAAGAGGGAGTATTTATGCTCGATAGTGGGTTCATGCCTCCATTAAATCTGGGACAGTGACATAAAGTTCTAAGGTTGTGGATGTGCTCGTTGCCACTAGGGATAAAACATTGATGCTATGTCCGAGGATGTAGTTATTGATTACATTACGCACCATACTTAATGCAATTGTCTCGTTGTTTTGCAACTTAATACTGGAAGGGGTTCGGATGATAACCTCGAAGGTGGACTTTTTAGGCATAGATGCATGTCGGATAGCGGTCTATGTACTTTGTCGTAATGCCCAATTAAATCTCACAATATTCATCATATCATGTATGTGCATTGTCATGCTCTCTTTATTTGTCAATTGCCCAACTGTAATTTGTTCACCCAACATGCTATTTATCTTATGGGAGAGACACCTCTAGTGAACTGTGGACCCCGGTCCTATTCTTTTACATCGAATACAATCTACTGCAATACTTGTTTTATTGTTTTCTGCAAACAATCATCATCCACACTATACATCTAATCCTTTGTTACGAGCAAGTCAGTGAGATTGACAACCTCACTCGTTTCGTTGGGGCAAAGTACTTTGGTTGTGTTGTGCAGGTTCCACGTTGGCGCCGGAATCCCTGGTGTTGCGCCGCACTACATCCCGCTGCCATCAACCTTCGACGTGCTTCTTGGCTCCTACTGGTTCGATAACCTTGGTTTCTTACTGAGGGAAAACTTGCTGTTGTGCGCATCACACCTTCCTCTTGGGGTTCCCAACGGACGTGTCATCTACGCGCATCAAGAACACAATGGTTTTTGTGGGCGTTGATGCTTATGTTGTCTTTAGTTTGAGTACTTTGCATCTTTGTGGCATAGTGGGATGAAGCGGCTCGGGCTAACTTTACATGACCGCGTTCATGAGACTTGCTCCTCGTTCGACATGCAACTTGTATTGCATAAGAGGCTTTGCGGGTGTCTCGTCTCTCCTACTATAGTGAAGATTCAATTTACTCTTCTATTGACAACATTAGTATCACCGTTGTGGTTCATGTTCGTAGGTAGATTAGATCTCACTCGAAAACCCTAAACCACGTAAAATATGCAAACCAAATTAGAGACGTCTAACTTGTTTTTGCAGGGTGTGGTGATGTGATATGGCCATAATGTGATGATGAATATGTATGAGATGATCATTATTGTATTGTGGCAACCGGCAGGAGCCTTATGGTTGTCTTTAAATTTCATGTTGAGTAGTATTTCAAAGTAGTTGTAATAGTTGCTACATGAGGTGAACAACCATGAAGACGGCGCCATGAACCTTGACGCTACGCCGACGATGATGGAGATCATGCCCGTTGATGATGGAGATCATGTTCGTGCTTTGGAGATGAAGATCGAAGGCGCAAAGACTAAAGGGCCATATCATATCACATATGAATTGCATGTGATGTTAATCCTTTATGCATCTTATTTTGCTTAGAACGCGACGGTAGCATTATAAGATGATCCCTCACATTAATATCAAGATAATAAAGTGTTCTCCCCTCGTATGCACCGTTGCACGGTTCGTCGTTTCGAAGCATCTCGTGATGATCGGATGTGATAGACTCAACGTTCACATACAACGGGTGTAAGCCATGTTGCACACGCGGAATACTTGGGTTTGCTTGACGATCCTAGCATGTACAGACATGACCTCGGGACAACGGAAACCGAAAGGTTGAACACGAGTCATATGGATGATATGATCAACATGTTGATGTTCACCATTGAAGCTACATCATCTCACGCGATATCGGTTTTGGTGTAGTGGATTTGGATCGTGTACCACTTAACAACTATGAGGGATGTTGTATTAAGTGGGAGTTCATTAGTAATTAGATTAAAACATGAACTAATTATCATAAACATAGTCTGAGTAGTATTTTGAATTAATTTTGTAGTATTAGCATCCGTTTTCTACCATGCGCTAGTCTTGTAATTGAGATAGAAATACTGTTAAGTCTGACAAGAAACTTTACGGACTGGTACCGTATTGTTAAAGAATCAAGAAATTATTAAGTCCTATTGCAAGCTTTTAGTAAACCTCACATTGTTGATTCAAAGAGCTATGGTTTCAATTAGTACCTAAAGTTATCTTGTCTCCGTGAAACTTGAAGTTCAAATCTGTTTGAAAAGTAAGGAGCTGAAAATTTAGTTTTCGTAAATAATCAAGGTATGAGATATATGTGATATCTAAGACCTTACTGCAAGATGATAGAGTATAATTTGGTGAGACTACATAAACTCATAAGTTTTATGGGAATGTATGAAGGTTGAAGACGCAAGGCGTCCCAATCCTCCAACTATTGGGGCACTAATAATATTTGCATATCCATGAAGTAATCGTCCTTAGTATGCACCGTTGCTAAGACTCGTCGTATCGAAGCATCACGTGATGATCGGGTGTTATAGATTCTACGTGTGCATACAACGGGTGCAAGCCAGATTTGCACATGCGAATACTGAGGTTAAACTTTACAAGCCTAGCATGTACGGACATGATCTCGGAAAGTCATCATGATATAATGGATAAAATTATGAGTGAAATTGTTCATCATATTACAAAGTTACTAATAGTGAAATCTGAAACACTTGTCATATGATGATCAACTTCAAGGTTATTGGTATTTGACCAACAAACCTAGAAGTTAATGATGTTGAAGTGTTTTTCTGAATAATGAGGAAAGCTAAAAGAGAAACTACAAAAGATATTTTGCGTAGAAGAAAGAAAAGACTAGAAAGTCTAGCTCGTGTGTATATAAATGATATACATGTTATGGATGTATTCCTCGTTTGGTCACACAATGAAATTCTTGGGTATTTGTACCATATTGGTTGGTATGAAGTGTCATACAAAACAACGCAATACAAGAATACAATGGCCTAAGTGACTGACAAGGAATATGATAGGAATGCACGTTTGGAACAAAAAAAATAATGTGTTATTATGTTCATCGTTGGCATTCTATCTAACCCTTATAATTTATAATAAAGAACTTAATAATTGTTATTTTGCTCTGGTCAAATGAAAACAATGAGTTGTTCAAATTATGACATTACTCCATTACGATGGATAAGTTATTATAAATCTTAATGGTGAAACACACACACATAATACTGACGCTAAAATGCCATAAGGCAAATGATTTGAATTCCACTTATTTGTGGAACCTCCATTTAGGTCATGTTGGAAAGGAACGCATGAAGAAACTCCATGCAAATGGATTTTTGGAGTCATTTGATTTTTGAATCGTTTGGCGCTTGCAAAATATTTTCTAAAAGAGAATGACTAAAATACCGTTCATAGGCCAAGAGTTGAACGGGCAACTAACTTAGTGAAAACATACATGATGATGTATGTGGTTCACTGGGCATAGTTGTGTGCGGGAGATTCTTCTACTTCATGAAAAACTTCCAACAATGAATTGAGCATATGTGGATATATTCGATAAGGAAGAAGTTTGAAACATTTGAATAGATTCAAATAAATTTCAGCATGAAGTGGAAATCATCGTAATAGAAAAGTCAAATATCTATGATTGGATCATGGTGGAAATATTTGAATTACAAGTTTTTAGCGAAGATCTAAGAGAGTTATGAAATTGTTCTACAACTCACGTTTCTTGGAGTATCATAGTGATGATGAAGTATCCAAGAGATGTATCCAAACCTTGTTGGATTAATGATGAGATAAAATATTATGACGCCATTATATTTTTGTGGATTATGCTTTAGTGACTACCGCTTTTACACTGAATAGAGCATCATCATGATCCGTTGAAATGACACCATACGAGTTATGGCATGGGTATGAACCCTGATAGTCCTTTCTTAAATTTTGGTATGCATGGCATAAGTGAATAAGTTTACAACCAAAATCGGATGAATGTCTTTGTTGGTTATCCCAGAAATTTGATTGGGAATTCTTCCCACGAGACAAAGACAAAAGTGTTTGTCAATGTTTCTTATTTCCGAGAAATTGTTTCTAGCGAAGTATTTGAGTGGGAGGACAATAGAACTTGATAAGGTTTATGAACCTGAGCATAATGATCAAAGTTGCGCAGCATCGGAATTGGTTCTGGAAGCGGCCACGACGATCATGGCTTCCATGACTACAAAGTGTTTTAGTCATGGAGATCGAAGTACATATTGAACCTTGTAGGTATGGTTACTTTGTGATCAAAATAAATGATTTGTGGACAAAGGATTGTTTTTTGAACAATGATAAACCAACTACAAACAAAGAAGTTATGATGAGCCCTGACTCCGTTAAAATGGCTATACGCCATGAAATCCAAGATAGATGAATACTTTTTAAAAGTAAATGGATCTATAAAATTGATGGACTTGGATGAAATATCATTGAAGAAGCTCGACTTGTCGAAAAGTTGTTTACGACAAAGTTCAAAGAGTTGAATACGATAAGATTAGATCTTCCGTAGCAATGCTTATAGTCTATGTGGATTATTCTAGTAATCACTACATATTTATTTTATGAGATATGCTAGTAGGATGGCAAAATACATTACTTATCAGAAGTGCGTATTAAAGGTGTATACAAGATACAACCAATAGTTTTGCTGGTCCGTGGAATACTAAGATAGGTATAAAAACTTCAATTGGATGAAGTGAGTATCGCGGAGTTGGAATCTTCACCGGATGAAATAGTCAAAGAGTTTTTTTGATTTCATCAGAAACGATGAAGATGCTTGCATTTGCAAGAAATCAAGTGGGAGCGCTGAGACATATTTATAATACTTATGTAGATAACATATAGTTGGTTATAAATGATATAATTATATACTTGATTAAAAGATTTCATTGAGAAATTAACTTCAATGAAAGGATATGGACCGAAACAAATTTAGTGTCAAGATCTATGAAGATAGATTGAAACACATAATAAGTTTAAGTCAAAGTACATAGAATGGATATTGAAGTAGTTCAATATAGAAATATTAAGAAAATGTTCTTGTCATGTGAAGGTTTGACAAGACTTGAGTGTATCTGACACTCAATGAGTAAAAACACATGAGTGATTATAGATCACGAATAATATGCACACAATCGATGTCCTGTGCTCTAAAAGTGTTATGAGCATGTACCAGAATGATTCATGTGATGATCATTGAAAAACAGTAAGAACATTCTTGAGTACTTAAGAAGAACCAAGGATATATATATAGTTTTTGTATGGAGAAATGACAAACAAATCGCTATAAGGTGTTGCACCGATATTTGTTTTATCACATATAAAAATAAAAATTTCAATCTCAAATTAGACTAAGTGTTGTTTAAAAGGTAGCACAATGAGCTAGAAGTTGTCTATGCTAGATTTAGAAAAGTTCTAAATATTGTGACGGATTCTACAAACGAAGGCAGAGTATGTCATTGTTTTGACAATGACTAAGGATGTTAAATCAAAATGTTCTTTGAGAACTTGGTGTAGTTCCGACAGAGTCAGAACTTTGAAGCTATATTGTGTGTGACAATATTAGTGACATATTTCAGACCGCGGAATTAAGGTTCCACCAGAAGACCAAACATATTTAATGCCAAATCTTTTGGAAAATGAGTGATGCATTGAGACGCAAATGAATTGCAAAATACATACGTTTCTGAGCATGTCAGATCCGTTGACTAAAACTTCTCCCGTGAGCAAAACATGATAAAGCACCGGAAGGCCAAGGTGTTATATCTTTACGTATGTAAACTAGATTATTGACTCTAGTGCAAGTGGGAGACTGTTGGAGATATGCCCAAGAGGCAATAATAAAATAGTTATTATAATATATCTTTGTGTTTATGATAATGTTTACATACCATGCTATAATTGTATTAACCGAAACATTAATACATCTGTGTTATGTGAACAACAAGGAGTCCCTAGTAAGCCTCTTAACTAGCTTGTTGATTAATAGATGATCATAGTTTCATGATCATGAACATTGGATGTTATTAATAACAAGGTTATGTCATTATGTGAATGATGTAATGGACACACCCAATTAAGCGTAGCATAAGATCATGTCATTAAGTTATTTGCTATAAGCTTTCGATACATAGTTGCCTAGTCCTTTCGACCATGAGATCATGTAAATCACTTATACCGGAAAGTTACTTTGATTACATCAAACGCCACTGCGTAAATGGGTGGTTATAAAGGTGGGATTAAGTATCCGGAAAGTATGAGTTGAGGCATATGGATCAACAAGTGGGATTTGTCCATCCCGATGACGGATAGATATACTCCGGGCCCTCTCGGTGGAATGTCGTCTAATGTCTTGCAAGCATATGAATAAGTTCATAAGAGACCACATACCACGGTACGAGTAAAGAGTACTTGTCGTGAGACGAGGTTGAACAAGGTATAGAGTGATACCGATGATCAAACCTCGGACAAGTAAAATATCGCGTGACAAAGGGAATTGGTATCGTATGTGAATGGTTCATTCGATCACTAAGTCATCGTTGAATATGTGGGAGCCATTATGGATCTCCAGCTCCCGCTATTGGTTATTGGTCGGAGAGAAGTCTCAACCATGTCTACATAGTTCGCGAACCGTAGGGTGACACACTTAAGGTTTGATGTCGTTTAAGTAGATATGGAATATGGAATGGAGTTCGAAGTTTTGTTCGGAGTCTCGGATGGGATCCAGGACATCACGAGGAGTTCCGGAATGGTCCGGAGAATAAGATTCATATATAGGAAGTCATATTCCAAGTTTGGAAATGATCCGGTGCATTTATGGCGGGTTCTAGAAGGTTCTAGAAAAGTCCGAAGAAAGGCACTATGGAAAGGTGGAGTCCCGGAGGGACTCCACTAGCATGGCCGGCCAAACCCTAAGGGGGAGGAGTCCCAGGTGGGCTCCACCTCGGTGGCCGGCCAGCCCCACCTCAAGGAAAGGTGGGAGTCCCACCTTGAGTAGGACTTTGATACGTCTCCAACGTATCGATAATTTCTTGTGTTCCATGCCACATTATTGATGTTATCTACATGTTATATGCACACTTTATGTCATATTCGTGCATTTTCTGGAACTAACCTATTAACAAGATGCCGAAGTGCCGGTTCCTCGTTTTCTCGCTGTTTTTGGTTTCGAAATCCTAGTAACGAAATATTCTCGGAATCGGACGAAATCAACGCCCGAGGTTCCTATTTTACCCGGAAGCATCCGGAACACACGAGAACCGCCAGAGAAGGGGGGCAGGGCCACCACACCACACCCCGGCGCGGCCAAGGGGGGGGGCGCCCCCTAGGGTGTGGGCCCCCCAGAAGCCCTCCTGCGCCGCCTCTCCGCCTATATAAAGCCCCTGACCTAAAAACCTCGGGACCAATTGACGAAACTCCAGAAAGACTCCAAGGGCGCCGCCACCGTCGTGAAACTCCAATTCGGGGAAGTGCCCCCGGAAGGCTTCTCCATCGACACCGCTGCCATCTCCACCGCCATCTTCATCACCGCTGCTGCTCCCATGAGGAGGGAGTAGTTCTCCATCGAGGCTCGGGGCTGTACCGGTAGCTATGTGGTTAATCTCTCTACTATGTACTTCAATACAATAATCTCATGAGCTGCTTTACATGATTGAGATTCATATGAGTTTTGTATCACAATTCATCTATGTGCTACTCTAGTGATGTTATTAAAGTAGTTCTATTCCTCCCGCACGTGTGTAAAGACGACAGTGTGTGCACCGTGTTAGTACTTGGTTTATGCTATGATCATGATCTCTTGTAGATTGCGAAGTTAACTATTGCTATGATATTATTGATGTGATCTATTCCTCCTACATATGCATGAAGGTTACAAGTGTGCATGCTATGCTAGTACTTGGTTTAGTCTGTTGATCTATCTTACACTAAAGGTTACTAAAACATGAGCATTATTGTGGAGCTTGTTAACTCCGGCATTGAGGGTTCGTGTAATCCTACGCAATGTGTTCATCATCCAACAAAAGTGTAGAGTATGCATTTATCTATTCTGTTATGTGATCAATGTTGAGAGTGTCCACTAGTGAAAGTGTAATCCCTAGGCCTTGTTCCTAAATACTGCTGAGTTACTACCGCTTGTTTACTCGTCCCGGGCAAAGCACTCGTTCCGGTGCCGTTGCTACTACTTATTCATACCACCTGTATTTCACTATCTCTTCGCCGAACTAGTGCACCTATTAGGTGTGTTGGGGACACAAGAGACTTCTTGCTTTGTGGTTGCGGGGTTGCATGAGAGGGATATCTTTGACCTCTTCCTCCCCGAGTTCGATAAACCTTGGGTAATCCACTTAAGGGAAACTTGCTCGCTGTTCTACAAACCTCCGCTCTTGGAGGCCCAACACTGTCTACAAGAATAGAAGCTCCCGTAGACATCAAGCACTTTTCTGGCGCCGTTGCCGAGGAGGAAAGGTAAAAGGCTCTCATACTACGGTCCCAGGTAAAGTATTTTTCCGGCGCCGTCGTGTGTGTGCTCGAAGCTATTTCCTTTAGATCCTGCAATTGCATCTTTTTGTTTCTTGTTTACACTAGTTTGGCATAATGTACAAGAGTGAGCTTCTTATTCTATTTCCTGATTTAAAACATGGATTGTTTGATGCGAAAATTAAAAAACCTATGAAATCTTATTTGCATGCTTGGTAGTAATATTAGTATGAACGCTTTGAACACCATTGTTGATAATAATGTAGAAAGTTCTAAGCTTGGGGAAGCTGGTTTTCATGATCTTTTTAGTCCCCCAAGCATTGAGGAGAAAATTTTCTTTGATGATACTTTGCCTCCTATTTCTGATTATAATGATAGTGGTCTTTTGGTGCCACCTACTATGGAGAGTAAATTTTGTTGTGATTATACTATGCCTCCTACACTTGATGAGAATAATAATGATAGCTACTTTGTTGAATTTGCTCCCACTACAACTAATAAAATTGATTATGCTTATGTGGAGAGTAATAATTTTATGCATGAGACTCATGATAAGAATGCTTTATGTGATAGTTATATTGTTGAGTTTGCTCATGTTGCTACTGAAAGTTATTATGAGAGAGGAAAATATGGTTGTAGAAATTTTCATGTTACTAAAATGCCTCTCTATGTGCTGAAATTTTTGAAGCTACACTTGTTTTATCTTCCCATGCTTGTTACTTTGCTCTTCATGAACTTGTTTATTTACAAGATTCCTATGCATAGGAAGCATGTTAGACTTAAATGTGTTTTGAATTTGCCTCTTGATGCTCTCTTTTGCTTCAAATACTATTTCTTGCGAGTGCATCATTAAAGCTAGCTGAGCCCATCTTAATGGCTAAAAAGAAAGAACTTCTTGGGAGATAACCCATGTGTTATTTTGCTATAGTACTTTGTTTTATATTTGTGTCTTGGAAGTTGTTTACTACTGTAGCAACCTCTCCTTATCTTAGTTTTGTGTTTTGTTGTGCCAAGTAAAGTCTTTGATAGTAAAGTAAGTACTAGATTTGGATTACTGCGCAGAAACAGATTTCTTTGCTGTCACGAATCTGGGTCTAATTCTCTGTAGGTAACTCAGAAAATTATGCCAATTTACGTGAGTGATCCTCAGATATGTACGCAACTTTCATTCAATTTGAGCATTTTCATTTGAGCAAGTCTGGTGGCCTAATAAAATCCATCTTTACGGACTGTTCTGTTTTGACAGATTCTGCCTTTTATTTCGCATTGCCTCTTTTACTATGTTGGATGAATTTCTTTGATCCATTAATGTCCAGTAGCTTTATGCAATGTCCAGAAGTGTTAAGAATGATTGTGTCACCTCTGAAAATGTTAATTTTTATTGTCCACTAACCCTCTAATGAGTTGTTTCGAGTTTGGTGTGGAGGAAGTTTTCAAGGGTCAAGAGAGGAGGATGATATACTACGATCAAGAAGAGTGAAAAGTCTAAGCTTGGGGATGCCCCGGTGGTTCATCCCTGCATATATCAAGAAGACTCAAGCGTCTAAGCTTGGGGATGCCCAAGGCATCCCCTTCTTCATCGATAAATTATCGGGTTCCTTCTCTTGAAACTATATTTTTATTCGGTCACATCTTATGTGCTTTACTTGGAGTGTCTCGTGTGCTTTTGTTTTTGTTTTTGTTTGAATAAATTGGATTACATCATGCTTGTGTGGGAGAGAGACACGCTCCGCTGGTTCATATGAACACATGTGTTCTTAGCTCATAATATTCATGGCGAAGTTTCCTCTTCGTTAAATTGTTATATGGTTGGAATTGGAAAATGATACATGTAGTAATTGCTATAATGTCTTGGGTAATGTGACACTTGGCAATTGTTGTGCTCATGTTTAAGCTCTTGCATCATATACTTTGCACCTATTAGTGAAGAATACATAGAGCATGCTAAAATTTGGTTTGCATATTTGGTTTCTCTAAGGTCTAGATAATTTCTAGTATTGAGTTTGAGCAACAAGGAAGACGGTGTAGAGTCTTATAATGTTTTCAATATGTCTTTTATGTGAGTTTTGCTGCACCAGTTCATCCTTGTGTTTGTTTCAAATAAGCCTTGCTAGCCTAAACCTTGTATCGAGAGGGAATACTTCTCATGCATCCAAAATACTTGAGCCAACCACTATGCCATTTGTGTCCACCATATCTACCTATACTACATGGTATTTTCCCGCCATTCCAAAGTAAATTGCTTGAGTGCTACCTTTAAAATTCCATCATTCACCTTTGCAATATATAGCTCATGGGACAAATAGCTTAAAAACTATTGTGGTATTGAATATGTAATTATGCACTTTATCTCTTATTAAGTTGCTTGTTGTGCGATAACCATGTTTATCGGGGAACGCCATCAACTCATTGTTGAATTTCATGTGAGTTGCTATGCATGTTCGTCTTGTCTCGAAGTAAGGGCGATCTACACCGAGTTGAATGGTTTGAGCATGCATATTGTGAGAGAAGAACATTGGGCCGCTAACTAAAGCCATGATTCATGGTGGAAGTTTCAGTTTTGGACAAACATCCTCAAATCTCTAATGAGAAAAGAATTAATTGTTGTCAAATGCTTAAAGCATTAAAAGAGGAGTCCATTATCTCGTTGTCTATGTTGTCCCGGTATGGATGTCTAAGTTGAGAATAATCAAAAGCGAGAAATCCAAATGCGAGCTTTCTCCTTAGACCTTTGTACAGGCGGCATAGAGGTACCCCTTTGTGAAACTTGGTTAAAGCATATGTATTGCGGTGATAATCCAGGTAGTCCAAGCTAATTAGGACAAGGTGCGGGCACTATTGGTACACTATGCATGAGGCTTGCAACTTATAAGATATAATTTACATGATGCATATGCTTTATTACTACCGTTGACAAAATTGTTTCATGTTTTCAAAATCAAAGCTCTAGCACAAATATAGCAATCGATGCTTTTCCTCTATGAGGACCATTCTTTTACTTTCAATGTTGAGTCAGTTCACCTATTTCTCTCCACCTCAAGAAGCAAACACTTGTGTGAACTGTGCATTGATTCCTACATACTTGCTTATTGCACTTATTATATTACTCTATGTTGACAATATCCATGAGATATACATGTTACAAGTTGAAAGCAACCGCTGAAACTTAATCTTCTTTTGTGTTGTTTCAATACCTTTACTTTGAATTATTGCTTTATGAGTTAACTCTTATGCAAGACTTATTGATGCTTGTCTTTAAGTGCTATTCATGAAAAGTCTTTGCTTTATGATTCAGTTGTTTACCCATGTCATATATATTGTTTTGATCGCTGCATTCACTACATATGCTTTACAAATAGTATGATCAAGTTTATGATGGCATGTCACTCCAGAAATTATCTTTGTTATCGTTTTACCTGCTCGGGACGAGCAGAACTAAGCTTGGGGATGCTGATACGTCTCCAACGTATCGATAATTTCTTGTGTTCCATGCCACATTATTGATGTTATCTACATGTTATATGCACACTTTATGTCATATTCGTGCATTTTCTGGAACTAACCTATTAACAAGATGCCGAAGTGCCAGTTCCTGTTTTCTGCTGTTTTTGGTTTCAGAAATCCTGGTAACGAAATATTCTCGGAATCGGACGAAATCAACGCCCAGGTTCCTATTTTACCCGGAAGCATCCAGAACACACGAGAACCGCCAAAGAAGGGGGGCAGGGCCACCACACCACACCCCGGCGCGGCCAGGGGGGGGGGGCGCCCCCCTAGGGTGTGGGCCCCCCAGTAGCCCTCCTGCACCGCCTCTCCGCCTATATAAATCCCCTGACCTAAAAACCTCGGGACCAATTGACGAAACTCCAGAAAGACTCCAGGGGCGCCGCCACCGTCGCGAAACTCCAATTCGGGGAAGTGCCCCCGGAAGGCTTCTCCATCGACACCGCTGCCATCTCCACCGCCATCTTCATCACCGCTGCTGCTCCCATGAGGAGGGAGTAGTTCTCCATCGAGGCTCGGGGCTGTACCGGTTGCTATGTGGTTAATCTCTCTACTATGTACTTCAATACAATAATCTCATGAGCTGCTTTACATGATTGAGATTCATATGAGTTTTGTATCACAATTCATCTATGTGCTACTCTAGTGATGTTATTAAAGTAGTTCTATTCCTCCTGCACGTGTGTAAAGACGACAGTGTGTGCACCGTGTTAGTACTTGGTTTATGCTATGATCATGATCTCTTGTAGATTGCGAAGTTAACTATTGCTATGATATTATTGATGTGATCTATTCCTCCTACATATGCATGAAGGTTACAAGTGTGCATGCTATGCTAGTACTTGGTTTAGTCTCGTTGATCTATCTTACACTAAAGGTTACTAAAACATGAGCATTATTGTGGAGCTTGTTAACTCCGGCATTGAGGGTTCGTGTAATCCTACGCAATGTGTTCATCATCCAACAAAAGTGTAGAGTATGCATTTATCTATTCTGTTATGTGATCAATGTTGAGAGTGTCCACTAGTGAAAGTGTAATCCCTAGGCCTTGTTCCTAAATACTGCTGAGTTACTACTGCTTGTTTACTCGTCTCGGGCAAAGCACTGTTACGAGTGCCGTTGCTACTACTTATTCATACCACCTGTATTTCACTATCTCTTCGCCGAACTAGTGCACCTATTAGGTGTGTTGGGGACACAAGAGACTTCTTGCTTTGTGGTTGCAGGGTTGCATGAGAGGGATATCTTTGACCTCTTCCTCCCTGAGTTCGATAAACCTTGGGTAATCCACTTAAGGGAAACTTGCTGCTGTTCTACAAACCTCTGCTCTTGGAGGCCCAACACTGTCTACAAGAATAGAAGCTCCCGTAGACATCAGACTTCCCCCTTGAGTAGGTTTCCCACCTTTGGGAAGTTTTGGTGTTGGGGTCTTATTCGAAGACTTGGACTACAACTCTTGGGGCTTCCACCTATATAATGAGGGACAAGGGGAGGGTGGCCGGCCACTCTTGCCTCCAACCTTGGCTGCCCCCTTCATGGCCGGCGCCCAAGGCACCCCTCTCCCCAAACCCTAGCACCCCTCCTCCACATACAACTCCCGCATATGCTTAGGCGAAGCCCTGCCGGAGTTCTCCATCGACACCGCCACCACGCCATCGTGCTGCCGGGATTCCAAGGAGGATCTACTACTTCCGCTGCCCGCTGGAACGGGGAGAAGGACGTCGTCATCAACACCGAATGTGTGACCGAGTACGGAGGTGCTGCCTGATTGTGGCACCGTCAAGATCTTCTACGCGCTTTTGAAAGCGGCAAGTGATCGTCTACCGCAGCAACGAGAGCCTCCTCTTGTAGGCTTTGGAAATCTTCAAGGGTTAGTCTCGTTCATCCCCTCGTTGCTACCGTCTTCTAGATTGCATCTTGGCTTGGATTGCGTTCTCGCGGTAGGAATTTTTTTGTTTTCTATGCTACGAATCCCTACAAAGTTTTGTGAATGGATGAAACCCTTGTTTCTGCAAATTCGTTTGGCTGATGCTATTAAATTGCCTCCTTATTCTAATTCAGGAAATTTCCACTATGGTCGCTAATTACTCTTTTAATGGTAAGGTTCCAAAGAAGCTTGGTGATCTAGGTATTCCCACCATTCCATGCTCTATCAAAAATAATTATGTTAGAATTGCTCTATGTGATTTGGGAGCAGGAGTTAGTGTTATGCCTTTTTCTCTCTATAGAAGACTTGATCTAGCCAAATTAATACCAACTGATATATCCTTGCAAATGGCTGATAAGTCTACTACTATTCATGTTGGTATATGTGAGGATGTTCCTGTTCAAGTTCCTCATCATTGTATGATATTAACTGACTTTGTTGTGTTGGAAATGCCTGAAGATGATAATATGTCTATTATTCTTGGGAGACCTCTTCTTAACACTGCAAACAAGGAAAAGTAACTTTTAATGTTGATGACAAAGAGCATACGGTTTATTTTCCCAAGAATATTGATGTGAATTATGGTCTAAACTCAATTATTAATGTTGACACTATCCAAATTGGGGAATTTCATTTGCCTTTGCCCAAGCCAAAGAAGAAGAATAATATTGTCATGATTGGAACTGTTGTGGGTATACTTTATGGGTATATCAACGGCATGGCCTAGATCCGGCAAGCCCGGGTGGCCCATAGATGGTGGTGAGGCATGTGGCCCATCGGGCGGCCCAGTTGCTGTAGATCATGAAGGATGAAGTCCAGCCCAGGAACAGGAAGCCGGATCTCAACCGACCTACGAAGGAGGCCGGATCCGTGACAGTCCATGAAGTAACCGGATCCAGCACGTACCTGGAGGAAGGCGGATCCTTGACGTACACGGCAAGACATTGTACCGTAGTTAGGCAACTTGTATTCCGGCTAGGACTCTCCATGTAAACCCTAGATCCGTGCGCCTTTATAAGCCGGATCCCGGGAGCCCTAGAGGCACAACCACAACTCATTGTAACAACGCGAAAGCGCCCGGATAATTCCGGACAAGCAGCAGTAGGCCCTGTCATCGTGCGGGTGTTCCGAAGCTGGGTAAATCGCGTACCACCGTCCCGTGTGCACTCCGCCCTATGGCCCCTACTTCTTCTTCCCCTCATGAGGATCCCTCCTCGGAGGTACCGTCGATTAGGCAACGACGGTTGGCGCCCACCGTGGGGCCTCGCGGCGTCTGGAGGCCGGAACCGGGAGGGTTCCGCCATGGGAAGCTACGACGACACCATCGCTGTGGGGCGTGTCCTTTACGCCGGAAATCTGGCGATCGTCCCTCCGGATGAGTGTTGGATTCCGGCTAAAACCGACCCCGTCAAGCTCTCCATCGTCCCAGTTGGCGGCATACACATCTTCATCGGGGAAACCGTCGATTCCGACGGAAACCCGCTGGTAAGTAGCGCTGACGCGACCGCCGCTGAGCAGGACGCAGTCGCGAAGATCCAATCTGAGACGCAGGAACTTCCTAGCGAAGATTCCGCCTTAGATCTGAAAAAATCAAAACCCACCCAATCCGCCCCTGAGCGAGAAGTAACGGTGGAAGACCAATGCAGATCCGCTCGGGTCTCCCGGTGTTAGAGAAGCAAAGGTGTCACTTCGTACACTTCTTGGCCCATACCGCCGGAACCGCCCCTCATGGAGCCGGAGCTGGTCCCGAGCAGGTCGAGGCCCCGGAAACAACGCTGCTCCGGATCGGCAAGAGGCTGTCGGAGAAAGCGAAACTCCGGTTGAAGAGTCGATTTTGGGAAATCTAAGCCCAATCTCCGGAGACACCCAGTCCATGGACACTGCAGAGTTTGATCGCAAGGTGACGGAACTCGGATACGGTGAACAGCCTGAAGTCGATTCCGTCCAGCCAAAGCAGGTACTTGCAACTGTAGCGGCGCTCGGAGAAAACGGATCAGAAGAGGCAGGCACTCAATCCGACCCCCAGCCATCCCACCACGGATCTCCGATGTCACGGGAGCGGCCCCGTAGGGATTCTTCCTCGGAGAGCCTCCTGTCACCTGAAGAGATAGTTGCACAAGCACGCATGGATTTGGTCGCAAAGTCAGACGTCCTCAACAAGCCAATAACCCCTGGTGACGCCGCAGATCCGGAGGCTTTAGAGGCCACTAGAAAGGAGATGCTGGCCACAGCCAAAAAGTTTGCCAACACCGCAGCTGCTATATTGGATGAGAGGGAAGAAGCTGCACGCGACCATGGATCGCTTTGAAAGACAGGATCGCGAAATCACCGCAACGCTCGAGCAAGTCAAGAGTATGAGAAAGGAGTGGGAGGTGAAAATGACCTACGCACAGGCGGAGGCTGATAGAATCATCAGAGAAGCAATCCCTCCCCGCAGGATCAACTTCGCAACCCCTGCCGAACAGCAGCCGCTCGCCACCCCAAAGGACAATATGGCAAAAGCTGCAGAAATTCTGAAGAAAAGTGACGAGGAGATTGACATCAACTACTTACGCACGCTCGTCGCTTCAGCGGTTAAGCGACGAGCAAGGCGGACACTTCGCGCAAGTTGGAATCTAACCCGGAGCATTGCGTCTCCACCGCGCAGAAGGACGCCCACAACAATCGCCATCGAGATGACGAGTCGCGAACCGGATCCTCGGAACGCAGAAGGAGAGCCAGGGAACACCCAAATCCGATCCCCGTACCATCAAAGACGCCACCGTCAGATCCGAGAAAGGGAAAAGATGCAATGTACTCTGGACGAGACAAGTACCGCAACCCCTCTCCTCCGCCCAATGGTTACCCGCGTCCCCCTCGCCGCCGTAGTCCACCCGGAAACACCAGGCCTCAGGGGCATGGTGGAATTGTTATCCGCGACAACGTGCTGCCCTCCAGAAACCGGAACAGGGAGCGCACGCCGGAACCTCGCCGGAATCAGAACAACGATCATGAGCCCGAGCCTAGGAGGAGCC
>NC_061510.1:172820289-172912687 GCF_022539505.1 Lolium rigidum
GGGTGTTGGAGATATGCCCAAGAGGCAATAATAAAAGTGGTTATTATATATCTTACGTTTATGATAAATGTTTATATACCATGCTATAATTGTATTAACCGAAACATTGATACATGTGTGATATGTAAACAACAAAGAGTCCCTAGTATGCCTCTTAACTAGCTTGTTGATTAATGGATGATTAGTTTCATAATCATGAACATTGGATGTTATTAATAACAAGGTTATATCATTGTATGAATGATGTAATGGATACACCCATATTAAGCGTAGCATAAGATCTCGTCATTAAGTTATTTGCTATAAGCTTTCGATACATAGTTACCTAGTCCTTATGACCATGAGATCATGTAAATCACTTATACCGGAAAGGTACTTTGATTACACCAAATGCCACTGCGTAAATGGGTGGTTATAAAGGTGGGATTAAGTATCCGGAAAGTATGAGTTGAGGCATATGGATCAACAATGGGATTTGTCCATCCCGATGACGGATAGATATACTCCGGGCCCTCTCGGTGGAATGTCGTCTAATGTCTTGCAAGCATATGAATAAGTTCATAAGAGACCACATACCACGGTACGAGTAAAGAGTACTTGTCAGGAGACGAGGTTGAACAAGGTATAGAGTGATACCGAAGATCAAACCTCGGACAAGTAAAATATCGCGAGACAAAAGGAATTGGTATTGTATGTGAATGGTTCATTCGATCACTAAAGTCATCGTTGAATATGTGGGAGCCATTATGGATCTCCAGATCCCGCTATTGGTTATTGGTCGGAGTGAGTACTCAACCATGTCCGCATAGTTCACGAACCGTAGGGTGACACACTTAAAGTTGGATGTTGAAATGGTAGTATTTGAATATGGAATGGAGTTCGAATATTTGTTCGGAGTCCCGGATGAGATCCCGGACATCACGAGGAGTTCCGGAATGGTCCGGAGAATAAGATTCATATATAGGATGTCATTTTATGTGAAATAAAATGTCGCGGAAGGTTCTATGGAAGGTTCTAGAAGGTTCTAGAAAAGTCCGGAAGAAACCACCAAGGAAGGTGGAGTCCACATGGGACTCCACCTCCATGGCCGGCCAACCCTAGTGGGGGAGGAGTCCCAAGTGGACTCCCCTTAGGGGGCCGGCCACCCCCCACATGGGAGGTGGAACTCCCACCTTGGTGGGAGTCCTAGCTTGGCTAGGTTTCCCCTCCTATGGAAGGTTTTTGGTTCGGGTCTTATTCGAAGACTTGGACACCACCTCTTGGGGTTCCACCTATATAATGAGGGGCCAAGGGGAGGGGACGGCCACCCCAAGACCACAGCCTGGCCGCCCCCCTTGAGTGGCCGGCCACCCCCTCCCAAACCCTAGCCGCCCCCTCTCCTCCATAGCTCCCGCGTGCTTTAGCGAAGCTCCGCCGGAGTTCTCCACCGCCACCGACACCACGCCGTCGTGCCGTCGGATTCAAGAGGAGCTACTACTTCCGCTGCCCGCCGGAACGGGAGGTGGACGTCGTCTTCATCAACAACCGAACGTGTGACCGAGTACGGAGGTGCTGCCCGTTCGTGGCGCCGGAACCGATCGTGATCAAGATCTTCTACGCGCTTTTGCAAGCGGCAAGTGAACGTCTACCGCAGCAACAATAGCCTCATCTTGTAGGCTTTGGAATCTCTTCAAGGGTGAGACTCGATACCCCCTCGTTGCTACCGTCTTCTAGATTGCATCTTGGCTTGGATTGCGTGTTCGCGGTAGGAAAATTTTTGTTTTCTATGCAACGTTATCCTACAAGTGGTATCGTAGCCGTGTCTATGCATAGATGGTTCACGAGTAGAACACAATGGTTTGTGGGCGTTGATGCTCTTGTTATCTTTAGTTGAGTACTTTGCATCTTTATGGCATAGTGGGATGAAGCGGCTCGGACTAACTTTACATGACCGCGTTCATGAGACTTGTTCCTCGTTCGACATGCAACTTGTATTGCATAAGAGGCTTTGCGGGTGTCTCGTCTCTCCTACTATAGTAAAGATTCAATTTACTCTTCTATTGACAACATTAGTATCAACGTTGTGGTTCATGTTCGTATGTAGATTAGATCTATATCGAAAACCCTAAACCACGTAAAATATGCAAACCAAATTAGAGAGCGTCTAACTTGTTTTTGCAGGGTTTGGTGATGTGATATGGCCATAATATGATGATGAATATGTATGAGATGATCATTATTGTATTGTGGCAACCGGCAGGAGCCTTATGGTTGTCTTTAAATTTCATGTTGAGTAGTATTTCAAAGTAGTTGTAATAGTTGCTACATGGAGGACAATCATGAAGACGGCGCCATTGACCTTGACGCTACGCCGACGATGATGGAGATCATGCCCGAAGATGATGGAGATCATGTCCGTGCTTTGGAGATGAAGATCAAAGGCGCAAAGACAAAAAGGGCCATATCATATCACATATGAACTGCATGTGATGTTAATCCTTTTATGCATCTTATTTTGCTTAGATCGCGACGGTAGCATTATAAGATGAACCCTCACTAAAATCTCAAGATAATAAAGTGTTCATCCTTAGTAGCACCGTTATCAAGTCTTATCGTTTCGAAGCATCTCGTGATGATCGGGTGTGATAGATTCGATAAGTACATACAACGGGTGCAAGACAGCTTTGCACATGCGGATACTAAGGTGGCCTTGACGAGCCTAGCATGTACATACATGGTCTCGGAACACATGATACCGAAAGGTAGAGCATGAATCATATGATTGATATGATGAACACTTTGAGTGTTCGCCATTGAAATCACACCTTTTCTCGTGATGATCGATTTTAGGTGCGGTGGATTTGGTTCGTGTGATCACTAAGACAATGCGAGGGATATTGTTTTGAGTGGGAGTTCACCTAGATTTTTAATTATGTTGAATTAAAATTTGAACTCAATTTGTCATAAACTTAGTCTAAACTATTGCAAATATATGTTGTAGAGATGGCGTCCTCAATCAATTTTAACCAGCTCCTAGAGAAAGAAAAGCTTAAGAGCAACGGTAGCAACTTCACCGACCGGTTCCGTCATGTGAGGATCTTCCTCTCCGGCGGAAATCTGCAATATGTGCTTGATGCACCGCTAGGTGACCCTCCCGCGAAACCGAAACCGATGAAGTAAAAGCTGTTTACGAGACTCGGAAAACTCGGTACTCTCAAGTTCGAGTGTGCCATCCCGTGCAGTCCGGAATCCGATCTTCAAAAACGTTTTGAGCACCACGATCCTCATGAGTTGATGAATGAGCTGAAAGCTATTTTTGAGACTCATGCGGCCGTGGAATGCTATGAAGCATCGAAACATTTCTTCAGCTGTATGATGGAAGAAGGCAGCTCCATTAGTGAGCACATGCTCGCCATGACCGGGCATGCGAAGAAACTCGTTGACTTGGGAATAGTGATTCCTAACGAGATCGGGGATTAATCGTGTCCTTCAATCACCGCCACCAAGTTACAAGAACTTTGTGATGAACTACAATATGCAGTAACATGAACAAGGAGTTACTCGAACTCTTTGGCATGCTAAAAGCTGCTGAGATTGAGATCAAGAAAGAGCACCAAGTGTTGATGGTCAACAAGACCACCAGCTTCAAGAAACAGGGCAAGTCTAAGGGAAAATTCAAGAAGGGTGGCAAGAAAGCTGCCACGCCTCCTATGAAACCTAAGAACGGCCCTAAGCCTCGATGCTGAGTGCTATTACTGCAAGGAGAAGGGACACCGGAAGCGTAATTGCTCCAAGTATTTGGCGGATCCGAAGAGCGGCCTTGTCAAGAAGAAGAAAGTAGGTATATCCGATATACATGTTATAGATGTTTATCTCACTAGTTCTCGTTCTAGTACCTGGGTATTTGATACTGGTTCGGTTGCTCATATTTGTAACTCGAAACAGGAACTAAAGAATAAACGACAACTGCCGAAAGATGAAGTGACGATGCGCGTTGGAAACGGATCCAAGGTCAATGTGATCGCAGTCGGCACACTTCCTCTACATCTACCTTCGGGATTAGTTTTAAGCCTAAATAATTGTTATTATGTACCTGCGTTGAGCATGAACATTATATCTGGATCTTGTTTAATGCAAGACGGTTATTCATTCAAGTCTGAGAATAATGGTTGTTCTATTTTTATGAATAACATCTTTTATGGTCGAGCACCACAAAAGAATGGCTTATTTCTATTAGATCTCGATAGTAGTGATACGCATATACATAACATTGATGCTAAGCGAATTAAATTGAATGATAATTCTACTTATATGTGGCACTGTCGTCTTGGTCATATTGGAGTGAAACGCATGAAGAAACTCCATACCGATGGATTACTTGAATCACTTGACTTTGAGTCACTTGATAGATGCGAAGCATGTCTAATGGGAAAAATGACTAAGACTCCATTTTCTCGTATGATGGAGCGAGCTACTGACTTATTGGAAATCATACATACCGATGTGTGTGGACCAATGAGTGTAGCATCGCGCGGTGGTTATCGTTATGTTCTAACCTTCACAGATGATCTGAGTAGATATGGGTATATCTATTTCATGAAACATAAATCCGAAACTTTTGAGAAGTTTAAGGAATTCCAAAGTGAAGTAGAAAATCAACGTAACAAGAAGATTAAATTTCTACGATCCGATCGCGGAGGTGAATATCCGAGTTATGAGTTTGGCATGCATTTAAAGAAATGCGGAATACTTTCACAATTGACACCGCCGGGAACACCACAACGAAACGGTGTGTCCGAACGTCGTAATCGAACTCTCTTAGATATGGTTCGTTCTATGATGTCTCTTACTGATTTGCCGTTATCATTTTCGAGTTATGCATTAGAGACAGACCGCATTCACTTTAAATAGAGCACCATCAAAATCCGTAGAAACGACACCGTATGAATTATGGTTTAATAAGAAACCTAAGCTCGTCGTTCCTTAAAGTTTGGGGTTGCGAAGCCTATGTAAAAAAGTTACAACCGGACAAGCTAGAACCCAAAGCGGAGAAATGCGTCTTCATAGGATACCCTAAGGAAACTATAGGGTACACTTTCTATCACAGATCCGAAGGCAAAATCTTTGTTGCTAAGAACGGAACCTTTCTTGAGAAAGAATTTCTCACTAAAGAAGTGAGGTGCCAAAAATAATTCAAGAAAAGAAAGTTTTATAGTGCATAGAGGATGACATGCGGGTCCCAGTTAGCAGCAGCGGTATCACCGTTTGAGAGGCGGCAGGGGATCGAAAGAAAAAGGCAAGTGACCAAATTTGAGGTGCCAAAAAAACTCCAAGAAAAGAAAGTTTTATAGTGCATAGAGGATGACATGCGGGTCCCAGTTAGCAGCAGCGGTATCACCGTTTGAGAGGCGGCAGGGGATCGAAAGAAAAAGGCAAGTGACCAAATTTGAGGTGCCAAAAAAACTCCAAGAAAAGAAAGTTTTATAGTACATAGAGGATGACATGCGGGTCCCAGTTAGCGATGAGCGGTATCACCGTTTGAGAGGCGGCAGGGGATCGAATGATAAAGGCAAGTGACCAAATTTGAGGTGCCAAAAAAACTCCAAGAAAAGAAAGTTGATTGCACATAGAGGATGACATGCGGGTCCCATTTAGCAGACAGCGGTCTCAACGTTTCCAAGGCGGCAAGGGATCAAAAGAAAAAGGAAGTAGCCGTAAATCAGTGGGTCAAAAAAATCCAAGAATAGAAAGAATTTTGGTTCATAGAGGATGACATGCGGGACCCATGATCCCGCATCGTAAACGGCTCGATCGGAGAACGTTGAACGAGATGGCGCGATCGAGAAAAAACAATGCCGGGGAGGCTGCCATCCGGGCCCTACATCCCTCGGCGGTGCGGATTTGCGTTGACTCGGCCGGCGAACCCGAGATTTCGAGATGCACCACGTCCCGGCCACCATACGCGACGTTTTGGCCGCTTTCGTCGGGCTAGGTGGCCTCAAAAACGAGAAAAAAAAGTTTTGACATGCACCACGGAGGGACCAAAAATCGTCGGCCATGGTACACCAGCAACCACGGCGCGACTTCAACTTCGTCGGCCATGGCAACTTTTCTTGTAGTGTTAACTGGTTGTGCGTGGAAATATCCTTGTTGAAGACATTATTTTGAAAGCGGAAGCTATCTTCAGGGTGAAAACCTAAGATTTTTGATCGGGCGATGACGGCGCTGGTGCACTATTCCCTTCTTGGAGGTGTCGCTTTTGAAGAGTCTGAATTTCAGGTGTTGTCTTGGTGGTGGATGTATTACTGTTGCTAAGGCTGGGATACTGTAGCGGAATTTTTCTTTCTTAGTTTTCTTTTTCTCTTTTTTGGCTGTGTGCATCCATAATTTTATTAGAGCATTGCGTTGTTGCAGAGGCTGGGTGTAATTGGTATCCTTTGATATTAATATATTTCCTTTATCAAAAAATTATACTATAAATCACACAAATATAATAAGGATAAGTTTTCATCCAACTACAAGAAAAATCCTAACAATTTTTCTTCAACCTCACACTAATTTTGTTTATTATTCACTGTTGGCAATGAAACTACACACATTTACCAAGTGTTGGGACTCGAAATCCAGAGTGATGCTAACTTGAGGATTTATAACGAACTTTCGAGGACTTTGTTTAGTTCTTTTAATCCTCTTCAAACGACTTGTCAAGTAACGGAAACAGTTTTGTGTCCCCAACTCAAAAAAGTGTTTGTAGGCACAATGGGGAGTAAGTATTACAAAACTTAAATAAATAAAGCAAGTAAATGAACAATGCATTTTTGTATTTTCTAAACAATGAAGTGCTGAAAATAAAAGTGGAAGTAAAGCAGGTTTAAAGGTGTTTCTTATGGTTTAAAATGGACAGGATTCATGGTTTCACTTGATCTCCCTCTCATAATCATGGTGGTGGATATAACACTTAATAACAAGCAACAATTAATATTTTCTAATTGAGAAGCATTCATTTGGGCATCACATCTAAGCAGAGAGATGATGCAACATATTTCACTAATACTCCCTTGGACAAAGATCTTCTCGAACCAAGTTTAAGACTAAACATAATATTGCCTTTAGAATTTTGACATAAAATGGATTTAGTATTACTATCTTGAGCAAACAAGGCTATCTACAATGTTAGTACATAAAAAATATCATACATAATCTTTATCATATATCTACCGAGGTAACAAGTGGAAACGTGAAGACCTTACTAGCACACATATTTGTGTCACTTTCACATGCATAACACCTTGTTACACCAAATAATATACACAGCTTCCACATAAGTTCTTGCATAAAAGTTTGATCAGAACATAGCATACGTTATGATAACTTATGCATCTATCAATACATAAAACACATAATACTTCATTGCATCTCATAACTCATCTTGTAACAAAAGATCCACCATCAAAACATTACATAGATGACCAAAATCATGTAGGTAGCTCTTGTGATACTAATTGGTGAAGAACATACGGAGAGATGGTACAAGTTACTTCCGCAAACCCATAGTTCATAGGTGAACTACTCACTCTGCATCATGGTAGCAGCGGTGATGGTGTTGATCGAGGTGGAGGAGCAACAGGGACCGACTCCGGCGGCGTTTCCCATCTCAATATTCAAAGGACCTCTCTGTTTCATGTTTTTATCTGTTTAAGGTCGCCCTTCTCGAATCTGCAGATTGCTTCATAAATATAGGTGTTTTAGATAAAAAAATAACGGATAGCATAAAACAAACCAAAAAGGAGTGCCAGGGCCTAGGATGGGCTCCACGGAGCTGCTGTTATGGTGGCTCCCGTCGTGGGCCCTTTCTCCTGGCCCAAGCAACTCCAGCTAGTTGTCACCACTCTTGTCATCTTTTGATAATTATAAAAAATGACATGACAAAAATCCGGATCAATTTGATGTCCGTAAGGTTCATAAAGCTAAAAAAATACGCAAAACAGAGATTTTCTGTGTTGTAGCGTCAAAAACCAATGAAATAGAACTTTATTGCGAATCTTCATAAACCAATGTAAAACAACTAAGGAACCTCACATATCATGCATATATCATAAAATATCATATCAAATATATCAAACTTCGTGGATACATTTTACATGTATCATTAACCATAGAAGATATTTCCATAGTGTATTTATTTAATATTATGGATGTTTATACTTTTGTCTATAAAATTGGTCAAACTGATGAATCATTGACTTTTGACTAATAATATATGACTTTTTATGAAACATAGGTAGAACTGAAGGATCAATTATGTCGAACACATGGAGGTGAATATGCAAATACATTTTTTTGTTGATTTTAGGGAAATGGCGAGTTAGAATTTCACTGAAGGCATTCTCTCCTTTAGGAGGCGAAGCTCAGCTCCATCACCTTGTCTACTTTGATCTGATGTTCCAGTATCTTTAATGGTCCACGAGTATTTAAACTAGTTGAATCGAAGTTATAGACCCCCTTTAGTAGAAGCATTTTTACCAGTTTTTCCTAGCAGATTCGATCAAAGTCCCATAAGCACTAGGGACCACGAGTGAGCCTATTTCATGATCGGGCTCCTCATTTCTTTTTCTTTGCGAGTAAAGGTCTACTAGGTGCAATAGATCCAATTGATGTCGGCACATAAGAACACTTGAATTCACCTAGCCCTTCTCACTTCTATTCAAGATAGGTTGGATAGTGGCACATCTCCATTTCTTGCATTCGCTGTCCAGGAAACTATAACTTTCAAGCCTACATGTGGGAGCGCACTTCCATTTTCTACGCCGGGTTGATGTAGAAAAAGAACCAAATGTCATAGATTGGTCATATCTAAAAATAGATATTCAAACCCATGGCTCTTCAATATTGAATTCCTTATTGTTTCCAGTGATGACACCTTAATGTATGAGAGGCGTCATGTTCGCAAAAAAAGTTGTATGAGAGGCGTCTAATGCTACTATGGAATAACTTGATATATCCCATATTTGGTAATGGTACAAAAGATTATGCTGGCTTAAAGCTATAGTTTTGCCATGATTTGGGGTTTTCATGTGAAAATCCTGTGTTGATGTTAGTACCACAATCTAGAGTAGCACGCAGCATGAAGCAGTTTAAGAGTTTGGGGCATTTTTCTTGGTTGCAACACATGGCAAGTAAAATCTCACTTGCAACCCATGTTACCACGTACCATGATGCATTTCAAGGGTTTAAGAGTCATCAACTGAGAACTGATAATTAAGGTAATTTTCAATCCACCGAAAGTTAACAAACCTAAAGATTAAACCTTGCATTTATCTTTGAATGAACTTGGCCGTGAGAGGACTTGCATACGAAAAGCCTCACAACTGCAGCCAGCTTGCCATGCGCCGGCTCGCGCCGAAACGAGCAGGCAGCGTGCCACGGCGCAGTCCACCACGTGTACGCATCGTCTCCAGAGCTGGCCGTCGCGACCACCGCGCAGCCTCAACCACAAAAAACCGCCACCGAAAACCTGCGCCACGTAAAAGATGCACGGCTATACATGGCACCCTCTCCCTTCCGAGCTCACTGCGTACGGTAGGTTAGAAGATAATAGGCTCGAGAATTTCTTCCATGTTGCTCCGGCTGAAGATTGTTACCGTCCAGCCGGTGGCGCTGCTTCCTGGGCACGACCATGGCGCCACCGCACCTCGGCGGCGGCTCGCCGGAGCTCTTCCGCGAGTCGGCGGCCTGTCGCCGTTGGCGACGACGAGCAGGGTGAGGAGCCTCACGGTGGCGATGGCGCTGAAGGAGGAGGAGCCGGAGAGCAGCCGCAGCCGCTTTGCGGGCGGAGCTGCGAGCTGGGACCCCGGGATGGAGATCGGAGTCCCCTACGAGCAAAGGCCGGTATGATTTACTTACTGTATGTTAGAGCAATCTTGCACAGGATTAAACACTTGGGACACCATCAAGTCTAGTCTGTACACGAGTTAGCAGTATATGGTTTTTTGCTTACCGATGGATTGATCAATGATGTACAGTATTTTCTTTGGGTAATTTGGACGATTGGTTCAGGTTAACGAGTACTCCGCTCTCAAAGAAAGTAGCCTCTACTCGTGGGCAGAGCTGAGTCCAGGCTCCTTCTTCCTGCGCCTAGGCAGCCTGTGCTTGGTCACATTTACAGTTCTGGCGGCACCAATCTCAGCCGCAAGTTTCAGTCCAGCAAAGGTACGGCAGTTCATTGTCGCCTCACATGTTCAGTTCAGTTCAAATAATTGACTGGTGTTTCGTCTCAGTATATGTTAAGCAACGGGATTTCAGATAGTAATGTTCCTCTCAATGCAATTTTTGTCTCAAATTAAGAGCCACTGTATGCGTGTCCTTGAATTCTAATTGCCCATAATTCACCATGATTATGTTATGCAGGATCCTCTCAAGTTTGTGTTAGCTGCTGGGATAGGGACTCTGCTCCTGGTGTCTCTGGTGGTTCTCAGGATCTATTTGGTAAGTCAAACAAACGCAGTTACAAGAGGCAATTAAAATGACCACGACTCTAAAAACTCTTTGCAGATGGATCAGTCTCTGAACTGTCTTGTGCTACTCTCTAATCTGAATTATAAGATGCTTTAGATATATTTCATTGTCAACTAGATATAGTTATAGACTAAAATGAGTGAACACACGGAAATGCATCTATATACACACGATTCAAAAAAAAACCTATAATTCGAAACGCAGGTTGTATATACTATAATAACACCTGATAATGCAGGGATGGAGTTACGTTGGAGACAGGCTGCTGTCGGCAGTTGTGCCATATGAAGAAACCGGATGGTACGACGGCCAGATGTGGGTCAAGCCACCCGAGGTATTGCGTCCATGCTTGCATCGAGTTTCTCGGTCCAGTTTAGAAGTTGCCTACGATTATCAGCTGCTCAAACAAAACAAAAACTGAAACACCTCTGCATAGCGCAGTTCAAAGTTCAGACTAGCTTTGAATTTTGATGTATGCATTTTTCCTTCATGATGCCAGGTGCTGGCTCGCGACAGGCTCTTGGGATCTTACAAGGTAACTTAAAATTTTGTGTTCTACTTCTACCCACGGTTACTAACATGATCTTCGACGCTTTGCTGACAACGAAATTTGATTCTTTAGGTTAAGCCGGTGATCAACCTGCTGAAGCAGACACTGGTGGGCACTGGCGCGCTGCTCGTCGGGGCGGTGTCCCTATTTGCCTTCGCCGCCCCCGTCCAGGACTACGTCCACTCCTTCAACGCATCCCCAACTGCTGCGTCCTCCAAGTCCAAGCCGAGCATGAGGTGAATGTGAGTTAGTGTTGCATTTCCTCGTGCAAAAATGGAATTGCTGCAAATGGAATTAACTGTGTGTACTGTCCAGGAGAGAGGAGCTGCTGAGGCTGCCTGCGGAGGTGAGGCAAGATGATGACCTCGCCGCGGCTGCTGCGGAGGCTGCCGACGGACGGCCGGTTTACTGCAGGGACCGCTACTACAGGGCGCTCGCAGGCGGGCAGTACTGCACCTCAGACGATCTGCTCAACTGATCATAGGGCTGATATACATATTCTGATATATGCAATTTGCTATATTGATATAATATGCAACAGATAAGCAAATGTAATCTTATCAGAATGAAATTTTGGGACGGTCCATGTTATTATGTACTAGTAGATAGCTTGATCATAGCTGCGCCATTGCCAACTTACCGCCACTAAAGTCTACAAATTTAGACCTTTCTACTATTATGCTACTTCTCCATTGGTTTGGCCTTAAAATAAGGTACAAAATGTTTGGTAGCATTAACACAATCAATCTACCATGCCGCAAGTTCCATCCTGTCACACAGCTGTCAACATGAGACCGCAAATTTAAATTTGGGTTTGTCATCAGAAAAAGACAATAAGTAAGCTTAACTATGAGCCTATGACCCTAATAGTCTCGTTCAGGACTTCAGGTGATTCATTCCTTGTTAGCTACCAATGTTTCCATGATATGCTATTTACGAGAATGTACCATCCATCTTTCTCCCTGTTCATGCGTCTATCAGGAAATGGAAACTCTGACAGCCACTTGCCATTTAAGTGCTATAGCATTGAAATATTAAACTATATTAGTGTCCGCAACCGTGTATCAGCTTGAGTGTGCAGAGACCTGTGTTGACCACAGTTACAGGTGTATAGCTATGAGTAAAACTACCATACAAAGTGCACTCTAGTGCTTCTTTCAGGACAGCTTACCGACCAAACAATTACCCACAAACGAAGAGAACATCTGCCTTGTCTTCTGAAGTACATATTGCAGAGACAGATAATTTGTGTTACAGAAGGTATGGTACGTGTATAACAAAAGAATGAAGATCGTTACTAAGGGGACAAAAGTTCTTCGTCCAAAGCTTGCTATGAAGGTCTAATACTTACTAACTGACTATCTTAAACACAAACCACAAGTAATTAGCATCGAAGAGAGGTCTACTTCCCAAGTGCTATAGGAAGATATGAAACAATAAAGATTAATAACCTTAGAAATTATATCATTAGCAGATAATTTATCATTTACTAGTCCTTGTAAAAACATCTTATACTACCCAAGCTGCAAGTTTTAACTTTAAGCTCAAAGATAATCACTGATCATGCATTTTCCTACAATGATGATGATACTATTATACTATTTCTTAACTATTATGGAACTTCAACCCAACACACGGAGCATACATTGTCCAGAATCATTGTTACTTAAATAATCAAAGATAACAGAAATTTGTCGAAATTTTGAGCAAGTACTCTCAGAAATGAACCAACTTTGCTCACAATGAGCCAACATTACTGAAAAACAAAATAAGCACTCGACCGGAAGAAAACAGAAACAATTTCATACAGACATGAAAAGTCTGCTGGTCTATAGGAAGAAGAGTTGACTCCTACTGAAGGATCCACTTGTTATAAAGTCAACAATCTGGATGTCAAATGTGCAAAGCTGGTAACTCCAAGTACGATGGCACATAAGGCAGATACGGAGGCTGAAATTTTTGTCCATAACCTGAGCCTAGTCCAAGAGATCGGATGAGTTTTGCGTGCTGACGGTTCATATCATAGGACATCAATGTTGTTTCCCCTTCCCGACCCACAGTGAAGAAGAACAAGTTTGAATCAGGATGAATTGCTACCCACTGAAAGATCTCTCGAATTTCCATATATCTTCCTCGAAAGATTTTTGCTGTTCGCACACTATGCTTCAAGATCCATTCTTGGCTGTCATAGTCCTCGAGAACATAAACTGATAGTCGATTTTCAAATTTATCAAAACTGGCAAAATGCAAGCAGCCCTGTGACTTCTGAATGAAAGTACAATCCAAAACATCCGGGACAGGTATGTTCGCCCTTACTTTCCCCTCAGTATCCACCACAACTACTTCATAATCGTCAATGGTGAGAAAATGAAGACGCCCGTTGAGAAAGACAGTCGCCGACTCATCACGAATGAATGAAATATCATCGTCCCATCCATCCTCACTGTGAACCCATCGTCCTGTTTTAGACGAGTACACCTCAACGAAGGAGTCACCGTCACGGTCGTCGTCAAGGGCGAACTCAAACACATGGAAGTGGGACGACACGGTGGCGTCAAAGCCCAAACGCGCAGTGCACATCTTTCCGGCCTGGCTGGAGTGTGGCAATGCGCACCACTTCTTCGTGGCGGGATTGAACACGACGTAATGGAAACCATACTCTGCTGAGTCGCCGTGCCAGCGGCAGAGGAGAAGGCCGTTGCAGCAGTCCAAGAGTGAGATGGTTTCGTACTTCGGCAGGAAGTTGAAAGTGGGGAGGATCAAAGGGAAGCCAATCTCGGAGTCGGAGACATTGGTAAAGTGGAGAGCAAACAAGGGTGAGCGCTCGGGATTGATGCTGCTGTACAAGAAGCCGGTCAGCGTCTGGGGGAGCTTGCTGCGGTTGTTGTGGTCGGAAATTAGGTTTTCCCAGGTCTTGGAGACACACTTGCAGCGGTTGAGCGACTTGACGGGGAGGCGCGAGAGGATCTCAAGGATGAGGTCGTCGGTGAGCCTTTCAAACGGGCGTCTCAGTTTCTTGGACCTCCGCTTCGCCATCTCGTTGAGAGGAGAAGATTCGAATCTGCAAAATTCAAATCGTTCAGAGGTAAGAGATCGACGAACAAGAAGTAAGTTTATTTTTTGCGGGTAATGAAGGTTGAGTTGATGGATACTGCCTCTGCTTTGCGTACCAGACTTAGAGGAGGCGATTAGGAAGCAGTGGCAATAATCCCCCGACGTGCAAGAGCTTGCCCAGCACGGCGGCGGCGGCGGCGACCGGCAGGACCCGGCGGGAGGAATGAAGAGAGCGGTATCCGGACGGGATTGGAAACTTGGGGCTTGGCAGGGTTTTAGCAAAATGGGCCTCTCACCCCTTCCGTAAATGGGCCTACCTAGGCCAAGCCGGGTTTCGAACCCGTCTTTGCAAAGCCCGTCCTTAAAATGCCAAGGCCCCGTTCAAAAAAGGTTTGCTGCATCTTTAGTTGTTTCTCAGTTTGTAAAATGTTTCTCAAATCAAATTCCTTTTCTATCTATTCATTGATAAAAATCCTTCACATACAATGCTAAAAGAATGTCTCGTGAAAAATGAACGAACTTTCAATACGCGACATTGTAGGGGGGCAAATTGACCTTATTTTTATGACCCGCTTGATTCATCCCTTAGAAAAAACTAGTTGTTTGACAAGTACGAAGGGTACCCATCTTAGATTGTATGTTATGTAAGTTTACTAGCATAATACCCGTGCGTTAAAATAAATTAACAAATCATAAATAATTCTCATGAAATACATTGCTACACGTTGATTTGTCCCATTAAACACATAAAAGATCGCATTGCCAAATTAAAGAACTCCAAGCCTCACAGATTTTGGGAAGTGGCTACGTTAAAATGATGAAATTGCGTTGACTTTGCTCCTTCTGGAGTCCCTACTGCTCTGCAATTCAGTTGAACTGAAGATTTGCATTCTTTAGAAGCATAAACCCCTAAATATGAAGAAACAACTTCTCGCAATTGTTCTTCTTTATTAAGGTTTTCGCTTCGCTATATTAATATAGTAACCACATGATACAACACGCATGCTGCTACCTCTACCTCCTTCCCGGTAGCCAAACGGATGTAGCAGCATGAAGGCCCGAACTGGCTCGACCGGCCCCAAACTGCTCGCAAAGCTCCCGCCGCCATTCTGCAATAGGCCAGCTGCGCACCGCCACCACCCAACAACCGCCGTATCTCCCCCGCATCCAGGGGTCATCGTCATCGCGCAACGGGGCCATATCCCACCCAAGCTCATATGGGGCCCGTATTTGGGTCGAACGGGCGCTGCTAGCCAACTGCTACGCCCCGCCTCCCACCTGGCTTGCGGGTTCCACACCGCCTCCCACCCGGCTTACGGGTTCCATGTCGCCAAGCCGAACCGATGCTGGTAGAGCTACACCGCTGCCATCGAGGAGCCTCGTGCCCTCTCCGTGTCGCGGAAAAGGCACCCACGCCACAACCGACACCCCGCGGACAATGCTCGGTGGCCCACACCGTCGGCGGTGGCCGGAGAGAACTGGAGGAGGACGCTGGGGGAGAAGAGGGGTACGGTTCCGCCCCTTGTCGCGCATGGGAGACCAAGGAACGGGTCGGTGCGAAGAGCTTTTTTCTACCTCATACCATCATTGGCAACTGTTTAATGGGACAACTTTTGGTTCCAAAATCAATTTTTGGTTCTACTTCAAAGATAGTGCTGGCAACTGTTCCTAAGACTACCAGACAAGGCCTATAGAAATTTGAGTGGCATTCCGGAACAACATCTTCCTAATTTTTCCATGACACCGATTTTGCATTTAAACGGGCAATTTCATGCTAGGTGGTTTTTCATGGCGTGCTGGATGATGATGCTTTGTTTTTGTGTTCGAACGGATCACCATACTTTCAAGAAACCCACTAGTCGTATCCGTATGTGTGCAAACTGCAAACATGGAGTGCCCATGAGCGTTCCCCACTGGGAATGCCAAGCTCTTCTTACTCCATGAAAGTGCAATGCGTAATGAGTAGTAGTCGCACTATAGTAAGAGAAGGTAAAGCTAGCCTAGATTTCCTTCTCTCCTTCTACCACCGGCCACAGGGCGCAAATACGATTCTCACCATACTTCCCCATGTTGACTCAAGGATAACCCTAATCCATTCAAAAAGTTTTTTTTTAAAGAGAAGGCACAAGTGTCCAGCTTTAAATTAATAAAGCCCCTAACGGCCGAGATTGTTACAAGGTGCAGCCTCCTTACAACACAACGAACACCAACTGTTGAATTATTGGGCCTGCACTTAGTGGCCCATACTAGATTTCAGATTTTCCTATAAATCTCAAAGCCCACATAGTGGCAGACTTGTGAGTTTGAGCCCAAGTTAGTGGCAGCTCACTAGAGAGTGGCAAGAGGTGGGAAGTTCAGTCCCACATGGAAAGTTGGGAGGAAGTTAGACCACCTTATAAGGTGGGTCGTTCCACCACTAGTAAGTGAGTAAGAATAGGAGTGGTTCACGCGCGCTCCTCCTCCTCCTCGCTTGTCTCGACACGACACGACACGACACGACACTCCTAGACGGACGCGTCGCAGTTAGTCGGTTCGGGTCGAAACGTGCGTGCGACGTGGCGTGGCCCACGTTGGCTAGGGTTTCCTGAGCCTATACAATCTCCTGCCCGGCTACCGCAGAAACATATCTAATACACGAGTTAGGGTTTTGCTACCTCTCTCTGTTTGCGCCGCCATCGTAGCCTACTCCATCCCGCGCGCCGACGTGCATCGGCGAACGGGAGAGCAGGTCTCCGGAACCGCTCGTCCTTGCGATCATGTACGGGAGAGGGCGAATTAGGTTTTTGGGAAGCGCTCTGCGCGACTGCTCAAGTTTTTCATCACGGGTCGCCTTCCGTCCAAGTCGGGCGGTGCTGCCTACCGTCGTCTTCAACGCCGTCTACTTCGACCCGTCGTCCCCGTCATCAACAATGTTGTCATCAACAACGTTACTGCTGCGACATCGTCTGCTACACCTTCACCGCCACCTCCACCAGATCGGTACGTGCGACATAACTCGATCTGTTTAGCGATGGATGTTGTACTGTTTGCTCTGCTACTGTTCATGTTGATCAATGTTGTACTGTCGTCATGATTAATATTCTGGAATTAATCATGGAAATTATGCCTAATTATCCAACAATCAAAAAACCTAATTGTCGGTAATTTCCTGAGTTAACAATGGCTGGTTTTGCTGATGCACTGAGGCCGGATAAGTTTACCGGTGTGCACTTTAAGAGGTGGCCGGTTAAGGCCACACTCTGGCTTACTCATCTGAAAGTGTTCGAAGTTAGTGATGGTTTACCTGAAGGAACTATATCTGACAAAGATCAGAACAAGTACAAGGAAAACAATACTCTCTTCGTCGGATGCGTTCTGAGTATTCTTGCTGATCGTCTGTGTGATGTGTACATGCACATAACAGATGGTATAGAGTTCTGGGATGCACTGAATGCTAAATTCGGTGCAACCGATGCAGGCAGTGAACTGTACATCATGGAGAGCTTCCATGACATCAGGATGGTAAACAACCGTTCTGTAGTCGAACAAGCTCATGAGATACAGTGCATTGCGAAAGAGCTTGAACTCCTTAAGTGTGCCTTACCTGACAAATTTGTGGCTGGATGCATCATCGCTATGTTGCCCCCTTCATGGAGGAACTTTGCCACAACTCTCAAACACAAGAGACAGGAGATATCAGTTGAAAATCTGATAGCGTCTCTTGATGTTGAGGAGAAAGCTCGGGCTAAGGATAATACAGAGAAAGGAGAGGGTCAGTCTAGCGCCAACATGGTACAGAAGAAACCCTACAGCAAGAACAAAGGGAATAACAAGCCCTCCTTCAGTAAGCCTATGAAGACTACAATCTTCAAGAAGAAGAAGATGATAAACAAAGCAGATCTGAGCTGCTTTACCTGTGGAGAGACTGACCACTTTTCTAAGGACTGTCCAGAGAGGGCAGACCGCAAGAAAAATGCGAGGCAAGTCAACACGGTGACCGCTAGCAATGCTGATGGGTCGCCCGGGATTCTTCCGTCTTGATGGGGAATGGGTCACATGCTTCTGTTCGTGGTGTTGGCACGGTAGATCTGAAGTTCACTTCGGGGAAGATCGTGCAGCTGAGGAACGTGCAGCATGTCCCTACTATGAACAAAACTCTCGTTAGCGGCTCCCTTCTATGCAGAGATGGGTTTAAGGTTGTTTTAGAGTCGAATAAAGTAGTTGTTTCCAAGTTTGGACAATTTATTGGTAAAGGCTATGAGTGCGGAGGCTTGTTCCGCTTTTCGCTTTCTATTTCAGTATTAAGTCCGTGAACCATATTTGTGGCAATGTTAGTGATGATACCAGTGTTTGGCATTCTCGTTTATGTCACATTAATTTTGGTTTAATGTCTCGGCTATCCAGTTTAAGTTTAATTCCGAATTTCACCATTGCCAAAAGTTCTAAGTGCCATAGTTGTGTGCAATCAAAGCAACCTCGGAAGCCTCACAAGGCGGCCGAGGAGAGAAACTTGGCACCTCTAGAACTCATACATTCTGATCTATGCGAGATGAATGGTGTGTTGACAAAAGGTGGAAAGAGATATTTCATAACATTGATTGATGATGCGACTAGATTTTGCTATGTTTATTTGTTGCGAACTAAAGATGAAGCTTTAGACTATTTTAAAATTTATAAGGCCGAAGTTGAAAATCAACTAGAGAGAAAGATCAAGCGTCTTAGGTCGGATCGTGGTGGTGAATATTTTCCTAAAATCTTTGATGAATTCTGTGAGGAACATGGCCTTATTCATGAGAGGACGCCTCCCTATTCGCCCCAATCAAACAGGGTTGCCGAGAGGAAAAACCGCACGCTGACTGACTTGGTGAATTCCATGTTAGACACTGCTGGTTTATCAAAGGCATGGTGGGGGCAGGCTTTATTGACTTCATGTCATGTCCTGAATAGAGTTCCTAACAAGAATAAAGATAAAACCCCTTACGAGGAGTGGGCTGGGAGAAAACAATCACTTTCATATTTGCGCACATGGAGATGTTTGGCGAAAGTCAATATTCCAATTACTAAGAAGCGAAACTCGGACCAAAGATAGTGGATTGTATCTTTCTAGGTTATGCTCCGCGGAGTGTAGGCTATAGATTTTTAGTAGTTCAATCCGAGGTACCTGATATGCATGTTGATACTATTATGGAATCTCGCGATGCAACATTTTTTGAGAATATGTTTCCTATGAAAGATATGCATAGCATTGCTAGAATTTCTACCGAGATAATTCCTGAGTCTAGTCCATCTAATGAGTATTTTGAATAATCACATGAGAATGTTACTGAGAAGGATGACAATGAAGCTCCTAAACGGAGCAAGAGACGGAGGATTGAAAAAATCCTTTGGTGATGATTTCATTGTGTACCTTGTGGATGATACTCACACGTCCATTGCAGAGGCATACGCATCTCCAGATGAAGATGACTGGAAAGAAGCTGTCCATAATGAGATGGACTCGATTCTTTCTAATGGAACTTGGGAGCTGTCAGAACGACCCCATGGATGCAAGCCTGTGGGCTGCAAATGGGTTTTCAAGAAGAAGCTAAGACCTGATGGTACTATTGAGAAGTACAAGGCGTGGCTTGTAGCTAAAGGCTACACACAGAGAGAAGGCGAAGATTACTTCGACACCTATTCATCCGTCGCTAGAATTACCACCATTCGAGTACTATTGTCCATGGCTGCCTCCTATGGTCTTATCGTTCATCAAATGGACGTAAAGACAGCTTTTCTTAATGGAGAGTTGGAAGAGGAAATCTATATGGATCAGCCTGATGGGTTTGTAGTAAAAGGTGAAGAAAGAAAGGTGTGCAAGTTGCTGAAATCTTTATATGGCCCGAAACAAGCACCTAAGAAATGGCATGAGAAGTTCGACGTAACTTTAACTTCAGTAGGCTTTGTTGTCAATGAGGGCTGACAAGTGCGTTTACTATCGCCATGGTGGGGGCGAAGGTGTTATACTCGTGTTTGTATGTGGATGATATTCTGATATTTGGTACAAACATGAAAGTAATACACGAGGTCAAGTCTTTCTTGTCAAAGTGCTTTGATATGAAAGACCCGGGAGAAGCCGATGTGATTCTCGAACATCAAGCTTATTAAGAACGAGAGTGGGATTACTCTAACGCAATCCCATTATGTTGAGAAGATCTTGAGCCGGTTCGACTATATTGATAGCAAGTCTTCTCCAACACCTTATGATCCCAGTGTGACATTGCGCAAGAACCGGAGGATTGCCGTAGATCAATTGAGATATTCTCAGATCGTTGGCTCACTCATGTACTTAGCGAACGCGACTAGACTCGACATCTCTTTTGCTCGTTAGCAAGTTGAGTAGGTTCATGTCAAACCCGGTATCGATCATTGGCATGCACTTGATAGGGTCATGCGCTACCTATGTGGTACAATGAGTTATGGAATTCACTATTCAGGGCACCCAGCTGTGCTTGAAGGATATAGTGATTCAAATTGGATCTCTGATGTAGCTGATCTCTATGCCACTAGTGGGTATGTATTTACCTTTGGAGGTGGTGCAGTGTCATGGAGATCTTGCAAGCAAACCATATTGACGAGGTCAACTATGGAAGCAAAACTTACTGCTTTGGACACAACCACTGTTGAATCAGAATGGTTGCGTGAGCTCTTGATGGACTTGCCCGTGGTTGAAAAACCTGTACCGGCAATCCTTTTGAATTGTGACAATCAAACTATAATTGTCAAAGTGAACAATTCTAAGAATAACGCGAAGTCATCAAGACACGTCAAGAGACGTTTGAAGTCTGTCAGGAAATTGCGAAACTCCGGAGTAATAACTGTTACATATATTCAAATAGACAAAAACCTGGCAGATCCCTTTACAAAGGGACTATCACGTAATGTGATAGAAAGTGCATCGACGGAGATGGGTTTGAGACCCATTGATGTTACACCATAGTGGTAACCCAACCTTTGTGATCGGAGATCCCGTGAATTAGGACCTGAGAAGAACAAACTAGTGGTTAATTGAGGAGAGTATTATGTAACCCTCTCTATGTGAAGATGCACAACTCTCAATTGTTGTAAGGCAGGTTGGCAACAAGCCTTAATGTGTTTATGTTGGCTATTTTAGCAAAGATGCTGTCCTACAAAGCATTCTTGAAATAACACACCTATATGAGTCCGATTGTTAAACGTCGCAATCTATGAGATTTGGGTGATCTCTAGTAAACTCATGAAGAGACCACGAAGTATGACGCATATGCTTCACCCGCGGGGTAGGCTACTGGAAGCCATGTACTGGTTATGACTTTGAGTGAAACCCTGTTCACGCAAAACTTGCAATTCAAGGCTTAGTCCATTGTTCAAGTATGAATGGATGTAGCTTAAGGTTCTAGGCGGAAGTTCAACTTAACAGTCTCCGCTGAAACACTGGTATATAAACAAGCAGCGAGTATTGGTAAATCTCTAAATGGGGATTTGAGATCTGGTGAGGGATTGTTGAAATATTGGGCCTGCACTTAGTGGCCCATACTAGATTTCAGATTTTTCTATAAATCTCAAAGCCCACATAGTGGCAGCCTTGTGAGTTTGAGCCCAAGTTAGTGGCAGCTCACTAGGGAGTGGCAAGAGGTGGGAAGTTTAGTCCCACATGGAAAGTTGGGAGGAAGTTAGACCACCTTATAAGGTGGGTTGTTCCACCACTAGTAAGTGAGTAAGAATAGGAGTGGTTCACGCGCGCTCCTCCTCCTCCTCGCTCGCTCGTCTCGACACGACACGACACGCGCCGCGCCGCGCTCGTGGTGAGTGGATTGAGCCTCGAGCCGAGACTTTCCTTACTTTTTGCAGCTCAGGAAACGAATAGAGTCCTAGACGGACGCGTCGCAGTTAGTCGGTTCGGGTCGCTCCCGGTAACCGACTCGAAACGTGCGTGCGACGTGGCCCACGTTGGCTAGGGTTTCCTGAGCCTATATAATCTCCTGCCCGGCTACCGCAGAAACATATCTAATACACGAGTTAGGGTTTTGCAACCTCTCTCTGCTTGCGCCGCCATCGTAGCCTACTCCATCCCGCGCGCCGACGTGCATCGGCGAACGGGAGAGCATGTCTCCGGAACCGCTCGTCCTTGCGATCCTGTACGGGAGAGGGCGAATTAGGTTTTTGGGAAGCGCTCTGCGCGACTGCTCAAGTTTTTCATCACGGGTCACCTTCCGTCCAAGTCGGGCGGTGCTGCCTACCATCGTCTTCAACGTCGTCTACTTCGACCCGTCGTCCCCGTCATCAACAACGTTGTCATCAACAACGTTACTGCTGTGACATCGTCTGCTACACCTTCACCACCACCTCCACCAGATCGGTACGTGCGACATAACTCGATCTGTTTAGCGATGGATATTGTACTGTTTGCTCTGCTACTGTTCATGTTGATCAATGCATCTAGTATGTTCGAGTTTCACATGTTAGTAGTTACTGTCGTCATGATTAATATTCTGGAATTAATCATGGAAATTGTGCCTAATTATCCAACACCAACTACACAAGATGAACAAGCAAAACAACTAGTCCGTGTTGAAGCCTCGTCGCGAAGACACCAGGGAAGACGCAGCCTAAGTCCGAGGGAGCCACCTGCAGCCTTGAGGGAAATCATCGTCTGCAACATCGGTTGAGAAGGCAACACCAGTCGCCATTTCCAATGCCGAAGAGGGATCCTTTCCCTCTCGTCCTGGCTCAGAGGACGCCGTACCGTCGGACATCGGATGCGGTCCCCTGAGCAATGGAGGAAGCAGACCACCATCCCAACCTAGGCAGAAACCAGACACGCCTCGCTGACGCTGACGAGACCACCGAGAATGAAACTGCCACCGCGAAGAACGCAAACAGGGGCACGGATCGCTGATGATGAAGGAGAAGGTCATCGAGCACGCTCCGGAGACACCACTACCAGCCACCTCGCACCTCGACAGCCCTCAACCGGCAAACGATCCCCAAACGACGCATCCAAGGAGGAAATGACGCTCATGGCGCCGACGACGCCCAATCCAACGAATTGTGGGTTTTCACCTGGGAACATAGCCGGGGTGTGGAGAACCGGGACCTCAACAGCGCCTCGAGAGGAATCACGGCGCCCAGGGGCATCGTCACTGTCGTGGTAGTCCAGCTGACCAAGGGATTCCCCCAGTCCCGGTCTCGCACGCACCACCACCTCCGAACGAACCCCAGAACCAGCAGGAACCGGCGGCCCAAAACAGAGGGGAAAAGGGCCAACTTGAGGGGAGCAAAGCTGACCTTCAGATCTGGCCAAGGGCACCAGAGCAACCCCCCAGCCACGACCACCACCCACCGTCGCCTTGCCACCCGCGCGACCAAGGACGACGGCGCGCACCCGCGGACGCCGCTAGCCGTCATAGCCGACGCCGCCTCTCCACCTGAGGCCGTCGCCCCGGCGCCCAAGGATCCCTGCCAGAAGAAGCATCACCGCCGTTGTCCACGCCCACAGGGGGGAAGCCATCGCCGTCGAGCTCCGCCGCCTCCACCACGAGGAGCCGTCCCGCCGCGGCGCGCCGGCCCGCCGCGCAAGGAGCCGCCGGCTCGTCGCTGTCGATCCCCACCGCCGGGATGGGAAGGCCCCGCGCCGCCACCCCACGAGAGGAATCGAGAGAGATCCGCCGCCGCCGGCACCACCCGGACTTTGCCCGGTGGCTAACGCCGGCGGCGGCGGAGGGGGCAGGGAGAGGTTGGCTGGGTTAGGGTTTGGGGATCGCCCTCCCGTCGCCCGTGGAGAGCAAAGGGTATCACCATCGGTGTCACATCGCGGCGTTGAGAGCTGCCGAAGTAAAACAAAAAATAAAAGTAAACCTAGCATATTTGGTTAGGAAAGTGGATGTGCAACATAACCATTTACTTTTAAGTCTCTAGGGACCACCGTAGTATTATTTTATAAAAAAATCACTCAGTAAGGGCTTCTCTTACAATATTCCTTTAAAAAGAGTTGCCGATCGAAGTAACAGAATGTAAGTGTCCGCACCTCCTCTTATCCTGGCGCTTAATTAACAACCACCACCATATGAGGAAACATGAACACTATGCAAGACAGTTAGAAAAATGATCAACGAATACTTCAATGTCAACATAAACATCTATAACGCAGCCACACCATAAAGGTGAGAGTGGACTAGTGCATTTAGTACGACATGTTGGCGAAGAAAACCACAACATAATTTGAGCTCACAAAGAACGACCAACCATGATGATCCCTGTTCATAGTGGGAGTAACATAGCTATTAACATCATACATCTTAAGATATTTTGCTGACATGATATGCTAATAAATGAAGAAAGAGAGTGATGTGGTAACTAGCTATGTTATCATAACATCACACACCTCAAGATAAAATGAGTTTACAACATAATAAATGACAATACATGACACCACATATAAGTTACTACCCACTATGAAGGTAGTAACCTAGACTAGTAATATGACATATGTTACTAGTCTAAGTTACTCCCTACTATGACCAGTCAAAGAAGGGTTTACAGGTGGCACATTCAATGAGAGCAGACGCCACATGGGTCATATATTGGGGCCTCACACGACATAGTCGGCGGCACAGAACCCACTGTGATGATGGTACATCCATGTATTGATGGAGGACAATCTCATGTCTGGAAGAGAGGGCCAACGAAACACGCGCGGCAATGAAACTTGCGGAACCAATGATGTGGATTTGGTGGCCAGGCATAGGAGCGATGAAACATGATCGGATGGCCGGGCAGATGCAACGGGCCACTGACATCGACTGGCTATCAGAACAATTCTAATAATATAGTTAACTGCTGGCTATAACAAGATGTCATGTCATTTATAGTCACCATATAGCTAATATGTACAATAGTTGGCTATAAGAATGAAATAGTTTACTAACATATGACCCATCTTTCACTCTTACAAAGTGCCTAGGAGCACGTACAAGAGCTGGCTATTGCATAAGGGGCTGTTTGGATGGTGCCCGATTGAGCCCAACCAAAACATGGGCGTGGCAATTATTTGACGCAGGTTTTTGCCGCCATCAGTTCGCCCAGCTGTTGGCGAGAAAAGTGAACGGCCGACCAAAATTTTGGCATGGATCCAAGAATTTGGTGTCAATCCAAACACACGCCCATGCTCCCAGTCAATACCAATTTTTTGGCTTGGCAGTAGCCGGCTGCAATCCAAACAGGTCCTAAGAGCACACCTCCCTTCTCTCTCCCATTCTCTCTCCTCCAAATCATCTAAAATATATTATTTAATGTCTTATAGTCAGCTGACTGGACTTTATTGTACTTGCTCTAACAACAAAGGGAGGCATAGGCGGACTCTTTTGGCCGGCAAAATTGGTCGTCGCCTGAGTGGCCTAGGGGCGGCTAAGGAGGTTAGGGTTTCTTCCGTAAACATTCTTCACCCCTCTACTCATCTTTCGGAAAGTGCTACTTCATCATTCGATTTATTAGGTGTTTAAGGAGTCACAATGCAACTGAGAAAAAGCGTTGATACAAAGAGAAAAATAAATCATAGGCATTCTACATTTTCTCTTGTTTTGTGTGCCGATTAATTGGGGAAGGCCAAATATTGACGTTAGCCCCACGTTCAGCACCTCCGTGACTCCCTGCTCGGTCAGCATTTCTATTTTGCACCCAAAAAAAACTTGTTACGAAGGGACCTTGGACCGCACCTCCCTCGTCTACAGTACCTAGGAGGCGATTTGTGAGCGACTAGGGCGTACCACCTCACCGGCGCGGAATCGGTGGGTTCCTCGTCCTCCGTCGGCCGCTCCGGCGCCGGGAAGACGGGGAAGCCCCCCTTCGTGACGTGTACATAGCGTAGGTAGGCTCTGGGTGTCCAGCTGGCGGCGTCGGGGCGGAGGCGGCGTAGCCGGAGTGGTTTTGCAGGTGGTGGTCCTTCCCCTCGACGGCGGCGTTCTCTGGAGCTACGGCGTCGATCCACTACCTTTGTCGAGCTAGCGGTTCCGTGGAGCTGCTCAGTTCGTCTTCCCCTGGCCGGATTCCGGGGATCAACGGCGGATCTGGCGACTGTTTAAATCGTGGAAGGAGCTGGGGCAATTCGGCTCAACGACGACGACGACCTCTGGTGTAGGCCCTGCGGGTCCGGCGATCGGCGACTTTCCGCGCGCTCGGGGGATACTCCTGATCCAACGCGCTATGAGGAGTAGGAGCGGCGGCGCGCCACCGACGGCGCCGTGGTCGAAGGCGTGGTTGACTTGTAGAAAGGACTGGGTTATATTTTCCATTTTCTGTGTGGACCTTTCTGTAATTGTTCCGAATTAATACCAGCTCTTTTTACTCGCAAAAAAAAAAACTTGTTACGAAACCTATGTTTTTTTTCCCATTTCTACGATTTTCAGTCATAGGATCCAAAGAGGCCTTTAACGGTTTTTATCTAGATTCGCTATTTCACCTTCTGGCCTCACGCATCTCCAACTTATCTATGTCTCTCGTGCATTCTCCACGTTTCCACTTGATTATAGTCTGTAAACTTTATTCACTCTAGCACATCACGACTGCACGACACGAGCGAGGCGACAAACGGCGCGTCGTGTGTACCTTTGAGGACCGTCTTTCTCGTTTGCGCTGTGCTGTGCCTGCTCCTTCTAAAGGCGAAAAGTAAAATGGAGCACGCGAGAGCGGCGACGTACGGGCAGCACCCGGACTCACCATCGGGACTTGTTGCCTTTGCACCAAAAGCAGTTTCGCTAATCAGCAGACCTACTGAGCAATGGCAGGACAACTTAGCAATTCTAGTAGTAGTAATATTTTTGTTTAAAAACATCATTGAATGCGATGGTGCTCTCCCAGATCTAGGTGTAGTGGTTGTTCGCCTCTTTTTCCAGCCCTACCATGGTGGCAGTGGAGGAAGATGGACGATGTTTCGGCGAGGCACAGGTTTCTCCAAAGGTGAACTTGTAGTTTTACTTCTTGTGAGTTTTCTTGTGCAAAGTTGTTTGATGCAAATATTTGTCTTGTGTGGTGACCATATGTGTAATCTCTGTAAACAGATTGTCTAATGAAATATATGGCTACATCAAAAAAAAAAATCTTTATTTTTTTTTAGCAATCTCACTTCTTTCTATTATTAGCTATAAGAGCATTTCTAGCCCATCACTTGTAATATAAAGGACTAAAGGCCTCTCTATCTCTTAGAGCATCTCTAGTAGATCCTGATAATTTAGAGGGGAACTGCCTCCCTAAAAGTTAACTTATCATATTTATTTCTCTAAATTTTGTGCGCTAGAGCCGAAGCCCAATAACTTGGAGGAGCAACTTTTTTTCAACATAATTAGCAAATTTGAGCATATTCATACATAACAACATTAACCTAAGATGATTCATAATGCATATAAAGTCACACAAATTGATAGCATCATCTATTCTGAAATACAAATTCATAGCAATAGTTATTTGGGAGTGGTGTTTTGGAACATGGGAGCATATGCTCCCTATATTTTGAAACATATCTTACATATATTTTAAAGTTCAAAAAAATTGAAACAAAAAATCCGCACGTACATCTTCACGTGCTACGCGCTCACAAAGTTGTTTCGTAAAAAATGAACTTATCATGTGACGTGTGTAAAAAAGACAAAATTTAGTGCTGAAAACAATGCTTTTCACTGGATAAGTTTTCTCTTTTTTACATAGGCCACAAAAAATATTATTTTTTCGTGAAACTTGACGCATACACATATATTATGGAGATGTACATGTAGAATTTTTTGTCAAAATTTTTCCACACTTAGAAATATGTTTTGTTGGTAGAGGGAGCATACACACTCGGGAGCCGAATTGAATTTCCGTAGTTATCTTATTCCTCGAATATCTTAATATTGTAGCGCATAACTAGAGTCGACCACCTATTCGTTATCGATGGAAAGGATCGACCATCTCCACTTGTTCTTTGGTTAAAGTTTGCATGAACCTCTTCCCAAAATTGCTTCCATGACTGCCTATGCGAAGTATCACCAATGAGTTTTTGATCGTGCCATGCGAAGCATAAATCGTTTTCCTCATCTTCAATCCATTTTCCTTCTCTCTTCTTCTTTTTGCTACAAATTTGAGTGAACATATATCTTATTCATCCGCGGAACTTCAGCAAGTTCTTTCCAAACAAAAAAGGGTCAAAAAACATACCTTGGGGGTATCCAAGGATCATCTTCTTCATCCGGCGGCAAAGGTGGGGCAGGGGCAACGGCCGCAGCGTGCACCGGAGGTGATGGTGGTGCGGTAGCCGGTACCAGTGCCGGAGCCGGTGCAGCGTGAGCTGGAGGGGATGGCGCATGTCGGTGCTCACACGAGGTCATTCAACCCTAAATCTTGCGACTGGCTGTGGCACGAGGAAGAGGAAACCATATCGGAGGTACGCGTCCGCGTTAATCCAGCCCTTCCTCGACAAATCCCGAAGGATTCTGACATCAGATTTGCTCGAGGTTGCGACGCTTGATTCGGTCGATAGGCTACCAGCGGCTACATGGAGAGGGTAGGAATGTCGGGGAATCCTACGTGGAGGCGGACGCGACCAGTTCTAGGCGCCTGACTGGTCGAGGAGAAGCCGGCGGTGGTGATATGGGCCTGCCGGGGAGAGGACCAGAGGCGAAGGTGGATGAGGAAAATTATAGGAGAGCGGCCGCGGGTGACAAGGGTTTAACATGTCAATGCCTACAAGTTGTAGACTAGGGTTTCGGGGAAAGTAGAGGGCAAGTAGATCTCGAAGGTTCAACCGGAAGAGGTGCTCAACTATGAAAAACTAGGGTTTGTGTTGACAATAATTCGATCCTTTCTTTCACCCTCGGCTCCCCTTTATATAGGAAGTGGATCCGAGGTTTTTGTATCGTACAAGTTACAAAGTTCGGGAGTCTTATTTGAGTCCTTCCCATATTGATACAAGTCTTTTATTCCTAATCTATCTCTATTTTCCATATCAGTACTTATTGGGATTTCGAGATTCATAGACTTCGGGTCGTGGGCCTTCAATTATCCCCGGGTACCTTATTCGGCAGGCCCATCCGGGATACCTATGTCAGTAGCCCCCGAGATTTTGCTTGAATCGTAGAGTCGAGTAAAATCTCCATCGTAGAGTTAATCCATAGATTCTTCGGATTTCTGTAACATTTTACTCAAGATATTTATATCTTGCACAGGGATAATGGTAGATGGGGCTGGTTCATCTGACATATCAGGTACCAGTTAACTGCTCTTGTGGCAAACACGCAAAAACCTACTTCAAAGTCAAGTCTCTGTACTCGAAATCGGGATATTGCCGTAATTCGACATGCTCCGCTTAAGGCCTTACCATGAACCGAATTCCAGTTAAATTTTATCGATTACCTAACGCGTTCTCTAGGATTTTTCTTCGCATCTGTTGACACGGATAAAGTAGTAGAGCGCATTCGGGTGCAATACCACGCCACACATGACAGATCCTGGGGACTTACCTTCGTAAATTATTACGGCATTCAGAGATTTTACCGCTGCGGACACGCTATGAGAATATATTGTCGAGTGCGTTTTTTGGCTGCTGGAGTAGCATATTTATTCGAATCGTTAATGATAATATCTTGATCTCCCGATGGGAGTACATGACGAGTTATATGTAACTCGAAGATGTACGATGATAACTGCTCGCCTCTTTTTTTTTATCATCCTATTTTCCCATCTCTTCATATTTCATCGTTTACACTTGGCTGAGACACTTGGCTGTAGGCTCAACCTTATTTTAACCAACTCTATATTCTTGTCTTTCAACTTCCTCCACTTATCAGAAGTACGAGCAATACTTCTGATAAGAGTAGCCCCCGAGCATATAAACAAATGTTTGTATTTGATCATAGGCTCCCGAAGATTCTTTGTTGGAGCACTCAAAATTTCTCTGTCACTATCTTTGATGAAGCCACTCGAAGTTTTCCTTTGATGACATCATTGCTGATGATGGCCACGATTACCTCCTTGGGATACCATGGCTCATGTCACCTCACTGGGGCGTGGGTCCAAAGTTTTACGCCATCGACACGTTGCGCAAGTGGGGGACACACGTCCACCGTAATTTCTAGCACGCGCGCAGTAACTCCCGTCCAGTAAGTTCAGAATGATAAGACCAATTTACCCTTTAGAACACGTGTAAGGCTGAAAACACTTCCCCTTTTTAATCCAACGGCGTGGCGGATCGACTCCTTGCTATAAATTCACCGCGTCGTCCTCATTCATCCCCTTCGCCTCGCCGCAAATCTACTCTCTCTCTCTCTCTCTCCGCCATTGCTAGCTCTTGAGCTCCTGCTTCTCTTTGACATGCTTCTCCGCTAAAGCTTTCCCCCATGGCTCCTTCACGCACGAAGATGCTGAAGAACAAGGCTCCAGGCACCGATGCGCCTGCCGAAAAGGCACGGGTTTCTGGATGGGAGCGAGCCAAGATCACCAATCAAGACAAGAAGATGCTGAAAAAGCTTGGCCTGCTAAAGAAGCACGAGTCCATGAGGTTTCCTGGCGATGAAAGCTTTCCCGCATCCCCCTATCGGGTTCCGGGTAACATTCATTGACTTTCTCATTCGCGGTCTTTCCACTCCTATCCATGAGTTGCTCCGTGGTCTCTTGTTCATCTACGGGATTCAGCTACATCAGCTGACCTCGAATTCTCTCCTCCATATTTCCATTTTTATTACCCTCTGCAAGTGTTTCCTCGGCATCCATCCTCATTGGGACCCGTGGAAGCGCATTTTTTACCTCTGGCGCAACAACTCTAGGAACGTCGTTGATACGTCTCCAACGTATCGATAATTTCTTGTGTTCCATGCCACATTATTGATGTTATCTACATGTTTTATGCACACTTTATGTCATATTCGTGCATTTTCTGGAACTAACCTATTAACAAGATGCCGAAGTGCCAGCTCTCGTTTTCTCGCTGTTTTTGGTTTCGTAAATCCTAGTAACGAAATATTCTCGGAATCGGACGAAATCAACGCCCAGGTTCCTATTTTACCCGGAAGCATCCAGAACACACGAGAACCGCCAGAGAAGAGGGGCAGGGCCACCAGACCACACCCCGGCGCGGCCTAGGGGGGGCGCCCCCCTAGGGTGTGGGCCCCCCTTCGACCTTCCTGCACCGCCTCTTCGCCTATAAGAAGCCCCTGGATCAGAAAACCCTAGGACAATTGACGAAACCCACGAAAACCTTCCAGAGCCGCCGCCATCGCGAAGCCAAGATCTGGGGGACAGGATCTCTGTTCCGGCACCCCGCCGGAGCGGGGAAGTGCCCCCGGAAGGCTTCTCCATCGACACCGCTGCCATCTCCACCGCCATCTTCATCACCGCTGCTGCTCCCATGAGGAGGGAGTAGTTCTCCATCGAGGCTCGGGGCTGTACCGATAGCTATGTGGTTCATATCTCTCCTATGTGTTTCAATACAATAATCTCATGAGCTGCTTTACATGATTGAGATTCATATGATGATGCTTGTAATCTAGATGTCATTATGCTAGTCAAGTGAGTTTTACCTATGTGATCTCCGGAGACTCCTAGTCCCACGTGTGTAAAGGTGACGAGTGTGTGCACCGTGTGGGTCTCTTAGGCCATATTTCACGAATACTTACTCATTGAATGGCATAGTGAGGTGCTTATTTATATCTCTTTATGATTGCAGCATGTTTGTATCACTACTATCTATGTGCTACTCTAGTGATTTGTTATTAAAGTAGTTTATTCCTCCCGCATGTGTGCAAAGGTGACAATGCGTGCACCGTGTTAGTACTTGGTTTATGCTATGATCATGATCTCTTGTAGATTATGGAGTTAACTATTGCTATGATAATATTGATGTGATCTATTCCTCCTACATATGCATGAAGGTGACAAGTGTGCATGCTATGCTAGTACTTGGTTTAGTCTCGTTGATCTATCTTACACTTAAGGTTACTAAAACATGAGCATTATTGTGGAGCTTGTTAACTCCGGCATTGAGGGTTCGTGTAATCCTACGCAATGTGTTCATCATCCAACAAAAGTGTAGAGTATGCATTTATCTATTCTGTTATGTGATCAATGTTGAGAGTGTCCACTAGTGAAAGTGTAATCCCTAGGCCTTGTTCCTAAATACCGCTGAGTTACTACTCGCTTGTTTACTACCGCTGCGTTACTACCGCTGCGTTACTACTCGCTTGTTTACCGTCCCGGCAGAGCACTTTTCTCGCCGTTGCTACTACTTATTCATACCACCCGTATTTCACTATCTCTTCGCCGAACTAGTGCACCTATTAGGTGTGTTGGGGACACAAGAGACTTCTTGCTTTGTGGTTGCGGGGTTGCATGAGAGGGATATCTTTGACCTCTTCCTCCCCGAGTTCGATAAACCTTGGGTATCCACTTAAGGGAAACTTGTCTGCTGTTCTACAAACCTCTCGCTCTTGGAGGCCCAACACCGTCTACAAGAATAGAAGCTCCCGTAGACATCAAGCACTTTTCTCGGCGCCGTTGCTCGGGGAGGAAAGGTAAAAGGCTCTCATACTAAGGTCTCGGTAAAGTATTTTTCCGGCGCCGTCGTGTGTGTGCTCAAAGCTATTTCCTTTAGATCCTGCAATTGCATCTTGTTGTTTCTTGTTTACACTAGTTTGGCATAATGTACAAGAGTGAGCTTCTTATTCTATTTCCTGATTTAAAACATGGATTGTTTGATGCGAAAATTAAAAAACCTATGAAATCTTCTTTGCATGCTCGGTAGTAATATTAGTATGAACGCTTTGAACACCATTGTTGACAATAATATAGAAAGTTCTAAGCTTGGGGAAGCTGGTTTTCATGATATTTTTAGTCCCCCAAGCATTGAGGAGAAAATTTTCTTTGATGATACTTTGCCTCCTATTTGTGATGATAATAATAGTGGTCTTTTGGTACAACCTACTATTGAGAGTGAATTTTGTTGTGATTATACTATGCCTCCTACACTTGATGAGAATAATAATGATAGCTACTTTGTTGAATTTGCTCCCACTACAACTAATAAAATTGATTATGCCTATGTGGAGAGTAATAATTTTATGCATGAGACTCATGATAAGAATGCTTTATGTGATAGTTATATTGTTGAGTTTGCTCATGATGCTACTGAAAGTTATTATGAGAGAGGAAAATATGGTTGTAGAAATTTTCATGTTACTAAAACACCTCTCTATGTGCTGAAATTTTTGAAGCTATACTTGTTTTATCTTCCTATGCTTGTTACTTTGCTCCTCATGAACTTGTTTATTTACAAGATTCGTATGCATAGGAAGCATGTTAGACTTAAATATGTTTTGAATTTGCCTCTTGATGCTCTCTTTTGCTTCAAATACTATTTCTTGCGAGTGCATCATTAAAACTGCTGAGCCCATCTTAATGGCTAAAAAGAAAGAACTTCTTGGGAGATAACCCATGTGTTATTTTGCTACAGTACTTTGTTTTATATTTGTGTCTTGGAAGTTGTTTACTACTGTAGCAACCTCTCCTTATCTTAGTTTTGTGTTTTGTTGTGCCAAGTAAAGTCTTTGATAGTAAAGTAAGTACTAGATTTGGATTACTGCGCAGAAACAGATTTCTTTGCTGTCACGAATCTGGGTCTAATTCTCTGTAGGTAACTCAGAAAATTATGCCAATTTACGTGAGTGATCCTCAGATATGTACGCAACTTTCATTCAATTTGAGCATTTTCATTTGAGCAAGTCTGGTGGCCTAATAAAATCCATCTTTACGGACTGTTCTGTTTTGACAGATTCTGCCTTTTATTTCGCATTGCCTCTTTTGCTATGTTGGATGAATTTCTTTGATCCATTAATGTCCAGTAGCTTTATGCAATGTCCAGAAGTGTTAAGAATGATTGTGTCACCTCTGAACATGTTAATTTTTATTGTCCACTAACCCTCTAATGAGTTGTTTCGAGTTTGGTGTGGAGGAAGTTTTCAAGGGTCAAGAGAGGAGGATGATATACTACGATCAAGAAGAGTGAAAAGTCTAAGCTTGGGGATGCCCCGGTGGTTCATCCCTGCATATATCAAGAAGACTCAAGCGTCTAAGCTTGGGGATGCCCAAGGCATCCCCTTCTTCATCGATAAATTATCAGGTTCCTTCTCTTGAAACTATATTTTTATTCGGTCACATCTTATGTACTTTACTTGGAGCGTCTCGTTTGTTTGTTTCTATTTTTGTTTGTGTTTGAATAAATTGGATTACATCATGCTTGTGTGGGAGAGAGACACGCTCCGCTGGTTCATATGAACACATGTGTTCTTAGCTCATAATATTCATGGCAAAGTTTCTCCTTCGTTAAATTGTTATATGGTTGGAATTGGAAAATGATACATGTAGTAATTGCTATAATGTCTTGGGTAATGTGATACTTGGCAATTGTTGTGCTCATGTTTAAGCTCTTGCATCATATACTTTGCACCTATTAGTGAAGAATACATAGAGCATGCTAAAATTTGGTTTGCATAATTGGTCTCTCTAAAGTCTAGATAATTTATAGTATTGAGTTTTGAACAACAAGGAAGACGGTGTAGAGTCTTATAATGTTTTCAATATGTCTTTTATGTGAGTTTTGCTGCACCGGTTCATCCTTGTGTTTGTTTCAAATAAGCCTTGCTAGCCTAAACCTTGTATCGAGAGGGAATACTTCTCATGCATCCAAAATACTTGAGCCAACCACTATGCCATTTGTGTCCACCATACCTACCTATACTACATGGTATTTTCCCGCCATTCCAAAGTAAATTGCTTGAGTGCTACCTTTAAAATTCCATCATTCACCTTTGCAATATATAGCTCATGGGACAAATAGCTTAAAAACTATTGTGGTATTGAATATGTAATTATGCACTTTATCTCTTATTAAGTTGCTTGTTGTGCGATAACCATGTTCACCGGGGAACGCCATCAACTCATTGTTGAATTTCATGTGAGTTGTTATGCATGTTCGTCTTGTCCGAAGTAAGGGCGATCTACACCGAGTTGAATGGTTTGAGCATGCATATTGTGAGAGAAGAACATTGGGCCGCTAACTAAAGCCATGATTCATGGTGGAAGTTTCAGTTTTGGACAAACATCCTCAAATCTCTAATGAGAAAAGAATTAATTGTTGTCAAATGCTTAAAGCATTAAAAGAGGAGTCCATTATCTCGTTGTCTATGTTGTCCCGGTATGGATGTCTAAGTTGAGAATAATCAAAAGCGAGAAATCCAAATGCGAGCTTTCTCCTTAGACCTTTGTACAGGCGGCATAGAGGTACCCCTTTGTGAAACTTGATTAAAGCATATGTATTGCGGTGATAATCCGGGTAGTCCAAGCTAATTAGGACAAGGTGCGGGCACTATTGGTACACTATGCATGAGGCTTGCAACTTATAAGATATAATTTACATGATGCATATGCTTTATTACTACCGTTGACAAAATTGTTTCATGTTTTCAAAATCAAAGCTCTAGCACAAATATAGCAATCGATGCTTTTCCTCTATGAGGACCATTCTTTTACTTTCAATGTTGAGTCAGCTTCACCTATTTCTCTCCACCTCAAGAAGCAAACACTTGTGTGAACTGTGCATTGATTCCTACATACTTGCTTATTGCACTTATTATATTACTCTATGTTGACAATATCCATGAGATATATATGTTACAAGTTGAAAGCAACCGCTGAAACTTAATCTTCTTTTGTGTTGCTTCAATACCTTTACTTTGAATTATTGCTTTATGAGTTAACTCTTATGCAAGACTTATTGATGCTTGTCTTGAAGTGCTATTCATGAAAAGTCTTTGCTTTATGATTCAGCTTGTTTACCCATGTCATATACATTGTTTTGATCGCTGCATTCACTACATATGCTGTACAAATAGTATGATCAAGGTTATGATGGCATGTCACTCCAGAAATTATCTTTGTTATCGTTTTACTCGCTCGGGACGAGCGTAACTAAGCTTGGGGATGCCGATACGTCTCCAACGTATCGATAATTTCTTGTGTTCCATGCCACATTATTGATGTTATCTACATGTTTTATGCACACTTTATGTCATATTCGTGCATTTTCTCGGAACTAACCTATTAACAAGATGCCGAAGTGCTAGTTCCTGTTTTCTCGCTGTTTTTGGTTTCGTAAATCCTAGTAACGAAATATTCTCGGAATCGGACGAAATCAACGCCCGTGTTCCTATTTTACCCGGAAGCATCCGAACACACGAGAACCGCGCAGAAGAGGGGCAGGGCCACCGGACCACACCCCGGCGCGGCCTAGGGGGCGCGCCCCTAGGGTGTGGGCCCCCTTCGACCTTCCTGCGCCGCCTCTTCGCCTATAAGAAGCCCCTGGATCAGAAAACCCTAGGACAATTGACGAAACCCACGAAAACCTTCCAGAGCCGCCGCCATCGCGAAGCCAAGATCTGGGGGACAGGATCTCTGTTCCGGCACCCTGCCGGAGCGGGGAAGTGCCCCCGGAAGGCTTCTCCATCGACACCGCTGCCATCTCCACCGCCATCTTCATCACCGCTGCTGCTCCCATGAGGAGGGAGTAGTTCTCCATCGAGGCTCGGGGCTGTACCGGTAGCTATGTGGTTCATCTCTCTCCTATGTGTTTCAATACAATAATCTCATGAGCTGCTTTACATGATTGAGATTCATATGATGATGCTTGTAATCTAGATGTCATTATGCTAGTCAAGTGAGTTTTACCTATGTGATCTCCGGAGACTCCTAGTCCCACGTGTGTAAAGGTGACAAGTGTGTGCACCGTGTGGGTCTCTTAGGCCATATTTCACAGAATACTTACTCATTGAATGGCATAGTGAGGTGCTTATTTATATCTCTTTATGATTGCAGCATGTTTGTATCACTACTATCTATGTGCTACTCTAGTGATTTGTTATTAAAGTAGTTTATTCCTCCCGCATGTGTGCAAAGGTGACAAGTGCGTGCACCGTGTTAGTACTTGGTTTATGCTATGATCATGATCTCTTGTAGATTATGGAGTTAACTATTGCTATGATAATATTGATGTGATCTATTCCTCCTACATATGCATGAAGGTGACAAGTGTGCATGCTATGCTAGTACTTGGTTTAGTCTCGTTGATCTATCTTACACTTAAGGTTACTAAAACATGAGCATTATTGTGGAGCTTGTTAACTCCGGCATTGAGGGTTCGTGTAATCCTACGCAATGTGTTCATCATCCAACAAAAGTGTAGAGTATGCATTTATCTATTCTGTTATGTGATCAATGTTGAGAGTGTCCACTAGTGAAAGTGTAATCCCTAGGCCTTGTTCCTAAATACCGCTGAGTTACTACCGCTTGTTTACTACTGCTGCGTTACTACTTGCTGCGTTACTACTGCTTGTTTACTGTCCTGGGCAGAGCACTTTTCTGCCGTTGCTACTACTTATTCATACCACCTGTATTTCACTATCTCTTCGCCGAACTAGTGCACCTATTAGGTGTGTTGGGGACACAAGAGACTTCTTGCTTTGTGGTTGCAAGGTTGCATGAGAGGGATATCTTTGACCTCTTCCTCCCTGAGTTCGATAAACCTTGGGTATCCACTTAAGGGAAACTTGCTGCTGTTCTACAAACCTCTGCTCTTGGAGGCCCAACACTGTCTACAAGAATAGAAGCTCCCGTAGACATCAGTCGTCTACAATGTAGGTGGCGTTTGTATCTGCGTCCATCCCGATGTTGATTATTTCGATGTTAAATTCCCCGACTCTATCCAAGGTTGGCGCAAGAAATGGCTATATATCGAGGACGAGTATGCCCCCTCCCAAGAGTATGGTATCGTGCCTTTTGACGGTGTCGAGGAAATTCAAAGGCGCGGATCTTGGGACACAGAGGCCACTGCCGAAGAAAAGGCGGCCACTGAAGCTCTGATGACCCACATCCACCAACTGCAAAACACCGACGGAGAAGAACTCTCGGGTGTACAAATAACTGCCTATTTCCTTAGAATCCGGGTGCAGCCACTGCAGGCCCATAAAAACCCTCTCTGGATGTACTCAGGAGCCAAAGATGTCGACCGTTTGTCCAAGGATCTTTCTGTGAAGGACTTGGAGAGACTTATCGAACGTTTTATCTCTCTGAGCAAAAAACATGAAGTTCCCTCATCTTGCCGCGTGGAGCCATACAGTTCTTCCCACGCTCTCCCCGAAGTAAGCGTTTCTTCTAAGTAAACTTCCCCGTCTTTTATCGACTGCATCTCATTTTTCTCGTGTTCTCATTTTCCTTGCGTTTGTTTTGTATTTTGCAGAACCACCAAACTCTTTCTTCTCTTCCCCCGCTCCCTGAAGGTGGAGAGGTGGACGGTAGGATCGTTGTCACCGACGATTCACAAGAGTCCTCTCTTCCTGGTAGTGAAACCGCGGGATCTCAGAAATCCGCGGGTTCCTCCGAAAGTGAAACCAGATCAGAACGACAGTCTGAGTTTGGTTACTCTATTTATCCTCCTCTTGCAACTTCTCCTGGGCGCAAGAGGAAGAGAAATAATGTCGAAGATTCCGGCTCCTCCAAGCCTACTGAGCCAGCTGCCGAAGAATCTTCGCCTGAAGACGAGGGTGCCTTCGACCCCTACGATGAAGCTGGCGCCATTAGCTCGTGAGTTTCTTTTTGTATTTGTGTTTTGCCCGTTTCTTTTTTCTTCGGGACACTCATATTTCTATGTTGATAGCTCTGAAGAGGAAGAAAAGGAACAACCCGCAGTTCATGGTACGGCTCCTACGAGTACGTCCAAGACCATGGGTCTTTCTGAAGAACCCCGCACTGCTGCGGAATCTTCGCCTCCCCCTCAGCAAAACACGGAAGCTTCGACTCTTGTGGCCAGCCCCCCGAGCACCTGCGACGAAGAAGGCAAGGACTGGGGCTGGTGACAGTCACGAACTTGTTGCGGGGAGTTCTTCGACTCCCTGTCTGGACGATGTAAGTCCTTTTTTTTGTTTTTCCAAGTTTGCTTTTTTGTTTTGCTTATCTATTGTCCTCTTTCTGCCGATCTGATCTTTTTAGCTTGTCACGTTTGCTTTCCACTGCCTATTTTTCTTAACTTTGTTTCTTTGACAGCCTCTGATGAAGAATCTCATCGCCCTTGGCTCCCAATTCATTGGGTTCCATGATGAAGCCACCGCTCTAAAAGGTAAAGTCGCCTTTTTCTTGATACGACTCATGCCCACGCCAGATGACTGCCTTCTGATAAAGGATTTTTGCCTTCCGATTTATTTTTTCAGAAGCACTTCGCCGAGCCGAAGAACGCGCTTATGCACTTGAAACGAAGCTAGAGCTAAGTGAGAAAGCTCGCGAGAAAGCTGAAAGAGATGCCGCTGCTGTTGAAGGGCTCCGCCAAAGGCTTCAGACTGCCGAAGATGCTCTGAGCGACAAGATGTCCCAACAAATCGAGCGTGAAAACGTCATAATAGCGCGGTTTGACACACAGAACCGAAGATTCACTAGTAAGTTATTCACTACACTTTATTGTTATGCTTGTGCCTTTGCTCATGTAGTTAACTCCAATATTGACGAACTCGTGGTTTCCTCCAGCAGGGCAGATGGGTGAAGTATTTACTTTGCACAAAGAAGCCGAGGATCATCTCCTCGATGCTCTCTCTATTTTGGAGCTAAACGGCGACTTGGCACGCACTAGCATTTCCAATGCTCGTGCCACGTTTACACGCCTCTTCCTCCATTTCTTCCATAAGGAGACGCAGCCGTTGATTTTCTCCGAGCTCGTCCAACGTTTCTTGGGTGAGGAAGATCTTGCCTTGGCTTATCGTCAGGATAGCCTGAAGATTGGGGTTGAGGGAACCATCGCTTTGGTTACCGCCAGCGAACAAAACGTCGACTGGGCGAAGGCTGGCAGTCCCAAGGGGATGAAGAAGGAGAAGTGGAAGGCTTCGATGAAGGACGCCAAGTCTCACTCGAAGAAAATCCTCGCCTTCCTGAACCCGAAGTCTACTACATCCACTAGCGCTGCCAGGACGGAGATCAAGTAGACCCACCTATACCTATGTTTTTCTTTCCTTTTGTAATTGTTGCTTTCTTTGTGATCCGCGACTATCCATATCGGCTCACTAGGAGTCGAGTTTTGTAAGGGTTCTTGCTTATGTAAATATCTCGACTATTAATGAAAAAGTGATCCTTGCCGAATGATTGATGTCGATATTTATTTCTTCCAGTTAATTTTTGATAACTATACCGAGGCCGCTGGACCTTCCGATGCTTCACCCGCCGCGTCTCGCTCCACGAGAACACCTACCAATGTTTTCTTAGACAATTCTTCGTGTGTCGATCCAATCCAACAAGAACTAGCCGAACTTCGACAACAGCTTCAAGCTATGAAAAAACAAGCTGTCACCGTTACGGACCAATTCCGCAAATCCTCTGAGCGTGAAAAAGCTGCTCTTCGTCAAGCACATGAGGCCCTAGAGTTAAAGGAATCTACGGTAGCTGATGCTTTGCGGGCTACCACGCGTGAGGATTACATACTTGACCTAATGACTGAAGCAAGTCAAGTTATGGCGGGTGCGTTGCCCTGTATCTTTCTTTTTCCTCGACATTCCTCGTGTATTTTCTCATATCTTGTTTTTCTTGGTTGACTCTAGGTTCCTTTTTGGATGCTGTTACTGAAGACCAGTGCGTTAATGCGCGAGTTGAGATCCTTCTTCGGCTTGCCAGACAAAGTGGTAGTGACTTCTGGGCGAGCGAGGACCGCACTCGACGAATCGTTTGGTTCCAGGATCGAGCCGCTCAAGTTCGGGAATTCTGTGATTTCTTCAGCAATACTATGGCTATGATTTATAGTGCTTTATTTCCTCGGAACTCTCAACCTGCAAACCTTAGCGAGCTGATGGATAAATTCAAGGATGTAGAGAGTATCCATGACTTGTGAAGGCGCAGTTGATAGCTGGTGCGAAATTTGCTCTGATTTGGCTGAAGATTTGTTACTCCAAATTGGACCTCGAAACTTTCTTCGATACTCTTTACCGAAAAACGTCGAAGAGGAGGGTGAACGCCGACAAGCAAAATGAAGCTGTATCGCCTGTGGCTGAGAAGATGATTGATGAACTTCTTCGGTACGACGCTGCTTTCTTCACAGACCATCGTTGCGATGATTCAACGCAGATTGTTCAAGCTGCCCGAGAGAACATAACCATAGATAGGTTTATGTAAAGACTATTTTTTTCTTTTTTCTCGATATATTTGATCTGAGCCGAATATATTTATAACTCATATGTATTGTAAACATTATTGCGAGACTTATGTAAAGTAAGGGCAAATGTTGTATGTTTATCGTTTTCTTTTCAAGCCCCCGAGTGTTTTGGTGGCGTAACTATGTTTGTTATCCGCAAGGTTTTTTAACCAAGACAAAAAAAAATCGAGCTATATTTTTTGAGAGTCGAAAATATCATGTGAATTCTTCGGGTACGAGCCCCCGAGCCTTGCGAGAAAAATATATATCATCACTATTTTATATTGCAGCATCGCAAGCCCGCCTCATTAAAATCCTTCCAGCCCCACTCGGTGCCCTGAAAGGAAAAGAGAGCGTCTGAAAACTTGCGAGCTCTTTAGTACAATGTATGCTTACATATTTGATACTATTTTGATCTCTAAGCATAGAATCGTCGGAGCTGCGCCACGTTCCATGGGTTTGGTTCGTCCTTCCATGTCTTCTTGTCCTTCAATCTGTATGCTCCTCCTGGAATTACTTTAGTTACTATGTATGGCCCCACCCACGGAGACTCGAATTTTTTGTAGCTTTCTTGCTTGAGCCGAAGAACTAGATCGCCAACTTCAAACGACGTGGGCCGCAATCGTCGGCTGTGGTAATTTTTGAGATTTTGCTGATACGTTGTTACTCTCGAAAGTACTTAATCCCTGGCCTCATCGAGTGCATCCACGTCATCTTCGAGTGCCTTCCGCGAGGTTTCTTCATCATATTCTGCAACCCTTGGAGAGTCATGTTCTATTTCTATCGGGAGCACTGCCTCGGCTCCGTGAACCAAGAAAAATGGATTTTCTTGGGTTGCTGTATTGGGTGTTGTTCGTATGCTCCATAATACATTGGGTAACTCGTCCACCCAATTGTGCCGTGCTTTGTTGAATGTAGTTAGAAATCGCTTCTTGATTCCATTGCAAATTATGCCATTTGCTTTTTCGACTTGACCGTTGGTTTGCGGGTGCGCAACCAATGCAAACTGTAGTTTGATGCTGAATTTATTGTAGTACTCTTTGAATTTTCTGGAAGTGAAATTGCTGCCATTGTCCGTAACTATACTGTTAGGGACGCCGAAGCGAAAAACTATCTCTTTAACGAAGCTAACTGTCGATGCTGCGTCTGCCGACGTTACTGGCACTGCTTCAATCCACTTTATAAATTTGTCGACAACCATCAATATGTATACGTGTCCTTCAGGCCAAGACTTGTGTAATTTCCCAACCATGTCTAAACCCCATTGAGAAAAAGACCACGCCAATGGCATCGGCATCAGTTCAGCTGCTGGTGAGTGAGGTTTTGATGCAAACATCTGACACGCCTCGTAGGTTCGTACGATTTCCTTTGCATCCTCTATTGCTGAGAGCCAATAAAATCCTGCTCGAAAAGTTTTGGCTGCTATTGCTCAGTTGCTCGCGTGGTGGCCGCATATTCCTCCATGTATATCTTTCAATATAGTCCGCCCTTCTTCGGGTGTGACACACCTTTGCAATACTCCTGAGATGCTCCGTTTGTATAATTCTCCCTTGATCACGGTGAAGCCTTGGATCGTCGGATAACTCGCCGTGCTTCCACCGGATCTTTGGGTATCTCTTTCCTTGTAATGTATGATACGTAAACCTGCATCCATGGAACCTGGATCATCATAACTCCTTTTGGCTCCTCCAAATCTTCCTATGTATTTGTTTCTGGGGCTGTTGGAGCCCCCGAGGCCTTCTCTTGTTTCTTCGGCTGCTTCGATGCTTACTTTGCCTTGGTTGATCTCTCAGTTATTTCTTCCCGAAAAACGCCAGGTGGTATCGGTAGGCATTGTGAGCCGATGCTCGCCAAAACGTCGGCTTCGTCATTGTTGAGTCTGCTAATATGATTAACTTCACAGCCATCAAATAGTTTTTCGAGTTCATTGTACACCTCCTTGTACGCTATCATGCTGTCGTTGACCGCGTCGCACTTATTCATCACCTGCTGAGCCACCAACTGGGAGTCGCCGAAGATTTTTAACCAAGTTGCGGCACACGCCTTTGCCATTTTCATCCCATGTATGAGGGCTTCATATTCTGCCTCATTATTGGACGCGTTGGGGAACGTCATCCGCAGTACATATTTCATTTTATCGCCTTGGGGTGAAACAAGTATCACGCCTGCTCCAGCTCCTTCCAATCTCTTGGACCCATTAAAGTTCATATGCCAGGTACTCGACAAATTTGGGGGTCCCGTAGTTTGCAGTTCCATCCACTCCGCGACAAAGTCCAGCAGAATCGGCGACTTGAAAGCCTTTCTTTTTTTATATGTGATGTCCCGAGGGGAAAACTCAATTCCCAAAAGGGAGACACGTCCCGTGGCTTCTGGATTGTTTAGGATATTCCAGAGAGGTGCCTCATTGACCACTATTATCGGGTGTGCCGAAAAATAGTTTCTTAACTTTCTGCTGTTGTGAATACTCCATATGCGAGTTTCTGATAGTGAGGGTACCGCTGCTTGGATGGTGATAGTACCTCGCTAATGAAGTATACTGGCCGCTGAACTCCATGGATCTTCCCTTCTTCTTCTCGTTCTACCACGAGGACTGTGCTGACCACCTGAGGTGTGGCCGCGATATACAACAAGAGGGGTTCCTTTTCTTTTGGAGCCACCAATAATGGAGGTGTCGAGATTGTGCGCTTGAGATGCTCGAAATCTTTGTCTGCTTCTTCGTTCCACTCGAATTTTTCTCCTTGCTTGATGAGCGCGTAAAAAGGCAGAGTTTTTTTCTCCTAACCTGGCGACAAACCTGCTCAGCCTGCGACACGGCCCGTTAGCTGTTGTATGCCTGTATCTCCTTGAGCTTGGTTAGTTTCCTCATCATCACGATAGCTTGTATTTTCTCGAGGTTTGCCTCAATTCCTCTGGCTGATACCAAGTATCCGAGGAGTTCTCCTGCAGGAACACCAAAGGAACATTTCGTCGGGTGCAGCTTGAGGCGAAACTTGTCGAGGTTGTCGAAGGTTTCTCTAAGATCATCAATCAAAGATGATCCTTGCTTTGTTGTTATAATGACGTCATCGATGTATACTTGGAAGTTCTTGCCAATCTGTGTGGCGAGACACTTCTGCATCATCCTCTGATAAGTAGCTCCCGCTTTTTTCAACCCAAAGGGCATTGTTCTGTAGCAAAACACGCCATAAGGGGTTATGAAAGCTGTTTTGACTTCATCTTATTCTTTTAGGAGGATCTGGTTGTAACCAGAATACGCATCCAGGAAGGAAACACGTTCGCATCCCGTCGTGGAGTTGATGATTTGATCGATCCTCGGAAGGGGAAAGTGATCCTTTGGACAATGTTTATTGAGACAAGTGAAGTCGACACACATGCGAAGGACATCAGTGTTTTTCTTCGGGACCAACACTGGGTTAGCAACCCATGTGGCCTCGGTATGTAGTTCCTTGATGAAGTTTGCTTCCCTGAGTCGATTAATTTCTGATAGAATAGCTTTGCGGTTTGGCTCGGAAAAACGCCGTAAATGTTGTCGGATTGGTCTAGCTCTTGGATCTAGATTGAGGGGTTGCTCGGCAAGTTCCCTGGGTACTCCTGGCATGTCAGCTGGACACCATGCGAAGATTTCCCAGCGCTCACGCAGGAACTCGACGAGCGCGCTTTCCTATGCGCTATCCATATTTGTTGCGATAGCTGTCGTCTTCTTGGGATCTGTCGGGTGAATCTGCACTTCTTTGGAATTCTTGGAGGTGTCAAAGGTTTGGTCCTTGAGTGGCCTTCCTCCGCCGGGCAGCACATCGTAGTTGGTGGTGAACTTGGAGGCTTCATACTCAGCCTGCATCCCGAATGTTTCGGAAAGCCTATGAAAATCCTTGTCACATTTATCTGCCATTGCAAAACTTCCGTTCAGTGTAATTGGGCCATTAGGACCAGGAATCCTCCATAACATGTATGTATAGTGTGGCACAGCCATGAATCTAGCATATGCGGGTCGTCCAATATGGCATGATACTGTGATGGAAAGTCGATAACTTCAAACAGCTTCTCTCTCCTGAAATTTTCTCGAGTCCCAAATTGTACGTCGAGATTTATCTTTCCCAAAGGATAGTTTGGCTTCTCTGGTATAATGTCGTGGAAACGCGTGTCTGTTGGTGTCAAATTTGCCAAGGAGATATTCATCTTCTTCAATGTATCCGCGTACATGAGGTTCAGACTGCTTCCTCCATCGATGAATATGCGCAAAACCTCGAATCTTGCAATCACCGCTTGTAAAATCATAGCTGATTGCCTTGGTCATGGAACTTGCGGCGGGTGGTCCGCTTGAGTGAATGTTATATCCTGGTCTGACCAATTAAGGTACTCGATGGTTGGTGGGGGAATCTTCTCTGCCATGTATACCTGTCAAGAAATTACCTTTTGCGTCCTATTCGAAGGTCTACCTTTTTGAATCATCGACAATGCTCCCGTTGTGTCAATGTAAGGGCCGTTGTTTGTTGGAGCTGCCGCCAACTGCAACTGATGTCGATTTTCGCTGGTAATTGAGGGTGGAGGTGGAAGATGAACCTCACTCCTTGGCCCCTGCGGGTGCCCCCTATTCGCTGCCTCAGAATTTGTGTGTTCCGCATATCTATGCAGAGCTTGGAAAGTTCGGCAATCCTTCTGAAGGTGGCCTGACTGTCTTTTTCCTTCACTGTCGAGGTAAAAGTGCATCTGGAATCTTGGCTGATTATTTTGCCTGTTGGAGTTTGGTGCGTCTCTATGATCATTGCGCTCCTCGTTGCTCCTCTGATAATCATCTCGATGATTTCCTCCACTGTGTCCTCGGAAGCCAACCACCACTTGGCTGGGACCGTTGTAATCTGAGAATTGTCGAGAAAATCGTCGCCTATTTTGGTGGTTGTTTCTGTTGCGATCTTCCTCCGGTGACATGTGCCTTTTATTTTGGACAACATCTTCGCCATCTACCCAACGATTCGCTATCTCCATGAGCCCAGCTATTGTTCTCGGGTTGGACCTACCCAAGTCCTCGATTAAGTCTCTTCTTCGGATCCCCGCAACAAATGCGTCTATTGCTCTTTCGTCAGATATGTTTTCTGTCGAATTTTTTATGATGTTCCATCGCTGGATGTACATACTCATTGGTTCATCATACTTCTGCCTGCATGCCCTTAATTGCTCTATTGATGCAGGTTTCTTGCACGTGGATCGGAAATTTTTCACGAACAAGTCTTCGAAGGTCTCCCAATCGTCGATGGATCCTTCTGGTAACTTTTTTATCCATGATCTTGCAGCTCCGCTGAGGTGAACCTGGATGCTCTGCATGGCGGTTGCTCCAGTTCCACCCGTCAATTTCACCATCTCCAGGTAGTCGATTAACCAGTCCTATGAATCTTGTAAGCCATCGAACTTTTTGTAGTTATCGGGTAACTTGAACCCAGAAGGAACCCGAGTTTTACGAACTCGTCGAGTAAAACAGGGGAGTCCACGCATATCCTCTTCATCGACTTCTGGTGAGTGCCGACGTTCTCTTCTCTCCTGCCATGCTCTATCGACTCGTGCTTGTATCGTTGTATCTCTTGCGTCACCTTCTCGCGGAGGATCTCGCGTTGTCGTAGCAGGTCGAGGATTGTTCTGTCTTGGTGTGCTCTCGGGTTGCGGCGTACTTGATCCTGCGAATGCTGTCCCCATGACACCAATTCCTGCCATTGCCATCTAGTACAGAGCTTCTCTGGGATCTCCGGGAGGTGGCTTGGATGCTAATATGAAAGCATGAGTCGCCATATATCCTGCTTCCGGTGTTTTGGGGATGGTGTGCCCTCTTGTGTCTATCGACATAAAGGACATATCGAGGTTTTGTATCAGGTTCTCTCTTTCATGCTCAGGCACGTTAGCTAGCCGAAACCTTCCTCTCGCGCATGCCGCTCTGTGACTTTCTCCCTAGGTTCCTGATTGTCGGCTCAGGTTGGCTCTGCGCGCGCTTGATACGGAAGCTGCAGCTCTTCTATCATCAAGTATCTTCCTTTGTTTTTCTAGTTCACATCCAGCACGAACAAGTCTATATTGATATGCTTGTAATTCTTCTGCCGTGGCTGTTATGGTCATCGGCTCTGTGCCGCTCACGGCTCTTCCAGCTCTATCCCAAGCTGCTTGTGGAAGCTACACTTTTTCGCGAGGTATGGAGCCGACGTATTTATTTCCGGTTTTCTCTCGTGAGATCAGCGGGATCGATGTATGGATTACCCAGATCATCGAAAGCCTCTGATGCCTCTTCTGGGTGACTTGATTCACCGATCACACAGATTTGATGATATATTGTTTTCTTGTTTTCTTCTTCAGGGTCGGTGACACCGTCTGAAAAATCGGTGAAGACCTCCCGAAAAGAGGTAGATATGTCGATGAAGTCAAAGCTGTCGATGCTTTCCGAGTCGCTGCTCAGATTGAAGCCCGTGAATGACCCGAAAGACATGTTGCCGAACATATCGGCGAGTTCTCCGCCGCTTGCGGGCTTGATGAAGCTTGACGATGAAATCTCCTCGTCTCCCGGCTCGACGATTGATGTTGATGATCCCGAAAAGTCGGAATCGACCACTGACGGTCTCGAAAAAATCGGTGCCTCAAGACGGTGCGATCCTTATTTTCCGACGAGGAAGTGGAAACTTCCGAACGTCATCTCCGTCGACTCCTCCAGATCGGCATATGCATGCAAACGGGCGGGAGGGTGAGGAACAAAATCGACGACTTCAGGTTTGATCTGTTTACCTCCATCCATCGCGTTGCTTGCTACTGATGAAGTCGTCGATGTTGAACGTGTCATCGAGATCAGCTCCTTGTCGCTGCCAATCCCCACGGACGGCGCCAACTGACAAGGGTTTAACTTGTCAATGCCTACAAGTTGTAGACTAGGGTTTCGCGGAAAGTAGAGGGCAAGTAGATCTCAAAGGTTCAGCCGAAAGAGGTGCTCGACTATGAAAAACTAGGGTTTGTGTTGACAATAATTCGATCCTTTCTTTCACCCTTGGCTCCCCTTTATATAGGAAGTGGATCCGAGGTTTTCGTATCGTACAAGTTACAAAGTCCGGGAGACTTATTTGAGTCCTTCCCGTATTGATACAAGTCTTTTATTCCTTATCTATCTCTATTTCCCATATCAGTACTTATTGGGCTTCCGAGCTTCATAGACTTCGGGTCGTGGGTCTTCAATTATCCAAGAGTACCTTATTCGGCAGGCCCATCCGGGATGCCTATGTCAGCGGGCGACAATATTTGAGGGCGTTGATGACCCACAAGTATAGGGGATCGCAACAGTCTTCGAGGGAAGTAAAACCCAAATTTATTGATTCGACACAAGGGGAGCCAAAGAATATTTATAAGCTTTAACAAGTGAGTTTTCAGTTCACCTGCACCTGAAAAGAGACTTGCTCGCAACAGTTTATCAGCAGTAACAGTTTTATAGCAGTGGTAATAGTAAAGTAACAACAGTAGCGAAATAAAAACAGCAGTAGTGATGCTTACAGTAGACAACAGGATTAAAATACTGTAGGCACAGGGATGGATGAACGGGCGTTGCATGAATGAGAGAGTCCATGTAATAGCAAGACATAGGCATTGTAAATAATAATAATAAAAGCATCCTAGCATAATATATCCATAGGCGTGTGTTCCTATTTAGTCGTGTGTGCTCGCAATGAGAAACTTGCACGACATCTTTTGTCCTACCAGCCATTGCAGCGGGGCCTCTAGGGAAACTATAGTAATTAAGGTGCTCCTTTTAATAGAGTACCGTAGCAAAGTATTAACACTCCGTGAACACACGTGATCCTCACATCATAGTCATCCCCTCCGGTTATCCCAATTCTTGGTCACTTTGGGGCCTCGGGTTCCGGACAACAATATGTGTATACAACTTACAGATATGATCAAAAACAATAATTATCCTCATGAATCAATAACATGTTCAGATCTGAGATCATGGCACTCGGGCCCAAAGTGACAAGCATTATGCATAGCAAGTTGCAACAATGTCAAAAATACTAACAACAGACACTAGGCACTATGTCCATAACAATCTTATAGCTATTACATGACCAATCTCATCCAATCCCTACCATCCCGTACACCCTACAACGGGGAATTACTCACACATGGATGGGGGAAACATGGATGGTTGATGGAGAGGTGTCGCTGATGACGATGGCGATGATCTCCTCCAGATCCCCGTCCCGTCAGGGTGCCAGAACGGAACTTCTTGTTGGAGATATGCCCTGGAGGCAATAATAAAGTGGTTATTATTATATCTTTGTGTTTATGATAATAGTTTGCATCTCATGATATAATTGTATTAACCAGAAACATTAATACATGCGTGTTATGTAAACATAAAAGAGTCCCTAGTAAGCCTCTTGTTAAACTAGCTTGTTGATTAATAGATGATCATAGTTTCATGATCATGAACATTGGATGTTATTAATAACAAGGTCATATCATTAGGTGAATAATGTGATGGACATACACCCATAGTAAGCGTAGCATATGATCAAGTCATTTAGTTCTTTGTGCTTCAAGCTTTAATATGCATAGTAACTTAATCCTTCGACCATGAGATCTTGTTAATCACCTACACCGGATGGATGCTTTGATGACACCAAACAGTACTGCGTAAATGGGTTGTTATAAAGGTGACATTAAGTGTTCGGAAAGTATAGGGTTGAGGCACTTGTATCAATAGTGGGATTTGTCCATCCTAATGACGGATAGATATACTATGGGCCCTCTCGGTGGAATGATATCTAATTAGCTTGCAAGCATGTGACTGGTTCACAAGGGATATCATATCACGGTATGAGCAAAGAGTACTTATCAGTAACGAGGTTAAACTAGGTATGGAGATACCGACGATCAAACTTCAGGTAAGTAAAATATTGCAAGACAAAGGGAATTGTTATTTTATGTGAATGGTTGTTTCGATCACGAAGTCATCGTTGAATATGTGAGAGCTATTATGGATCTCCAGGTCCCGCTATTAGCTATTGATCGGAGAGGAGTCTCGATCATGTCCGCATAGTTCTCGAACCGTAGGGTGACACACTTAAGGTTTGATGTCGTTTTAAGTAGATATGGAATATGGAATGGAGTTCGAATGTTGTTCGGAGTCTCGGATGGGATCTAGGACATCACGAGGAGTTCCAGAATGGTCCGGAGAATAAGATTCAATATAGGAAGTCACTTTCCAAGTTTGGAATGATCCTGTGCATTTATGAAAGGCGCTAGAATGTTCTAGAACCTTCCGGAAGAAATCACCATGGAAGGTGGAGACCCGGATGGACTCTGAAAGGATGAGATGTCGCCTAGAGGGGGGGGGAATAGGCGATTAAAAACTCTTACGGATTTGGCTTGTAAGAATGCGGAATTAAACTAACGTTTAGTTTACAAGCACAACCCCTAAATATGCTAGGCTCAACTAAGTGCAATAACAACAACTAGAGCTAAGCAAGATAGACACAAGATATATGTAGCACAAATGATAGCAAGATATATGTACTTCAAGCACGATGGCTATCACGAGGAAAGAAAGCTCGGGTATAGAAATAACCGAGGCACGCGGAGACGAGGATATATTCCTGTGTTCCCTTCCTTTGCAAGAAGGTACGTCACGTTTGGAGGAGTGGAGGTCCCACGAAGGATTCAACGCCACGAAGGCTCACCCTATTCTCCGAGCCAAACCCACGAAGTATAATGGCCCTTTCCTTATGGTTAGCTTTTCCTCCACTCCAGAGATGGCAAGCTCCACAACCACTTCACAAGCTCCACGAAGGAGAAGCCCGGGCCTCTTCACAATCTTCCTTGAAGAGATCACCGGAGCACCAACCGCCAAGCCAACTAGGAGGTCTCCCTCCAAGAGTAACAAGCTCACGGTCTCTCATTCGAACTAATCGTGGTGGAGAGCTCAACACTATGCAATGATGCAAAGCAAGAACACTAGAGGTGTTCAAATCCTTCACACTCAAATCCCACCAAAGCAACAAATGCTAGGATGAGATTAGGGAGGAAGAAAAAAGAGGAGATCAACAAATGACTCCAAGATCTTGATCCAAAGGGTTCCCCTCACTTAGAGGAGAGATGGATTTGTGGTTGTAGATCTAGATCTCCTCTCTTAGATCCCTCAAGAATGAGCAAGAATCATGGGGGGAATCAAGAGAGAGGGCAAGTTCTTCAAAGACAACAATGGAGCAGAGAGAGAGTGGAAGAACTTATCCAGCCCAAGGTGGAAGAAGGGCTATTTATAGCCCAAGAGCAAATATAACCATTGGGGAAAAGTTGGGCTGAGTCAACTGTCAAGGAGGCCGGTCAACTGGGCCAGGGGCCGAGCCATCCGGTCCAGGGGCCGGTGAGACCGGGCCGCAGGCCGGACCATCCGGTCGGCACCGGATCGTGCGCCGGGGCGAGTTTTAGGACTAACATAACCTGCGTCGGGGAGGCCGCTCCACCGTCCGGTCAGACCGGACGAGGGGCCGGACCCGGCCGGTCCAAACCGGACCACAGGTCGGACCAGCACCAGGCAAAGCTGGAAACCTTACTGGATAGTGCCCGGTTGGCACCAGTCCAGGGGCCGGTTTGAACCGGGCCATCCGGTGGGACGGCCGGTCACGCCGGGCGAGAAACCGGGCCAGCAGGAAAACATGTTATACAAAAACTGTGATAACTTTTGTGTCCGGACTCCGATTGACATGAAACCAATTTTGTTGGTGACGTGGGCATTACCCTTCGGGTAACCAATGTTTCCCTACCCTATATTTCCTAGTTGGAGGCCCGTGAAGGCACTCGACGGCAGGATGGGCCGCCAAGGGAGATGCGGTGGAAGATTCCTTGAAGAGCAAGACACGGAAGGAGTCGAACAGGGAAAGCTTAGAGATAGATCTACTGTAAACCCAGTCGTACTCGATTAGGCCTCTTGAGACCTGGCCTCCTATATAAAGGCCAGGAGAGGGGCTGTCGAGGGACACAACCAATCTTAGCGATCTTAGCCAACAGAAGCTTAAAGCTAGGTTACCTTAGCGCTTAGCCAAATTCGACGAGATCTCAGCCGAACTATTCGGCACCCCATTGTAACCCATTGTCATCATAATCAAGAACAGACAGGCAGGACGTAAGGGTTTTACCTCATCGAGGGCCCCGAACCTGGGTAAATCGCTCTCCCCGCTTGTCTGTGAACCGATGTCTCGTGTCAGCTTGCAGGATTCCACCAACCCTAAGCCCCTATCGGAGGGCATTGCCGAGGAGCACCCTCGACAATTGGCGCCGTCTGTGGGAAACCTGTCGGCACAAGATCGGTCATCGGCAGATCCAATCATGACACCGGCAACTCCACCGGCAACTTCACCAGCAACTTCATCAACACCATCTTCGCCGAACCTGCGAAGCCCGATTCGGTTCGGCTCCTACGAGTTCACCCCGCACAGCCGATTCCTCCCGATCGAACTTCTCAGATCTACAAGGAAACATGGAGATGACCTTCGGCAGCGTCCACTACAACGTCAACACGGAGGGGATCCTTCGACTGCTGGAATCGCCTATCTCCAGATCGACGAGTCCAAGCGCGTCATCGTCACTCGACCTTTCGGCTGGTCTGACAGGCTCGACAAGTTCGCCCGCGCCCTCGACTCCTCGTTCCGAGTCTTCCATGTCGGTAGGATCCGACGACCCCACATCTTCGGAGTTAACCTCGTACTACTGCTTGAACTGCGACACCAAACATGGGCTGGGGTCGAGCGACACCCCGTTCATCTGCAATGCCCAGTATTCGTCGGGAGAGGACAGTATCGATAGCATTGTCCAAGGAACCACCCGAAAGACGGCGCACCATCAGGTCTGTGTCGCCAATAACACAGGAAACACAAGGCACAGAGGAAACGGAGACCGTACCCCTCGGTCTAGTAGGCGGGCGAGTTTCGAAAACAGCGCCAGCAACCACGACTACACCATCGCAGACGAGGAGTGGGCAGCCGCCACGGCAGCAGTACTCAACAACACACCGCTCCCTGCAGGAACCTCGGTTGGAACTCTCAATGCTTATCGCTCTATACTAGAGAAAAATCGGGAGCACCTGTCAAAGGAACAAGCCTCTCTCGAGAGACGCCTATCTGCGGCAGATCGATCCAGTGAGCGGCGAAGAGGCTCGTAGGCGAGCGCCTCTCGAAATACTCAAGGGGCAGGCAAGCACAGGTCGAGGCTGTCCAGGCTCTCGGAAGATGATGCCAGAGAAATCACGTCGAACCTAACCAAGTCCTTTATGACTACGGACACCGCAGGCATGCCACGACCGAAAACCGTTGCAGGAGCAACTGCCAACCTTGCTGCATACCTCATCAACCAACGCCCTGAAGGGTCCATGGCCCAAGCTCATCGAGGCGCCGTGGAAAGTCTCGCGATACTGGGAAATAATCTAGTTCCACAAAAGGAAAAGACCACGCTGCAGGGCAGCGGCTCAAAGTATCATGCGAGAGACGCTCGGGATGAAATCACCCAGAGCAGGATCGACAAAGCGAGGCGACGACGCGCCGCTAGGAACGAGAACGACAGCGATTCTTCGGATGAGGATCATGAGTACGACGGCGAGCTCAGGGGAGCCGACTGTTTAAGCCACAGAATCCGCGAGGCAATGCTGCCCAGGAAGTTCAAGCCTACGCCTATCGACGCTGCCAAATACGATGGGAAGCAAGAGCCAAGATCTTGGATAGACGACTACCTGCAGACTGTAATACTACATAAGGGGAACCAAATAGCAGCAATGCAGTGCTTACAGCTCTATCTCAAAGATTCAGCGCGAGCCTGGCTAAGGGGGCTGCCGAAGGGTTCCATCAAACCATGGGACGATCTAGTACACGACTTCGTTGCCAATTTCCAAGCAACTTACAAGAGACCCGTCGGCATTGAAGAGTTACGGAACTGCCAGCAGAAGCAGAAGGAGTCGATGCGCTCATACATCGGGAGATTCACCAAACTCCTAAACGCTGCCGAAGATGTGTCTGTCGACAGAGCAATTGACGCTTTCAGCGACGGCGTCCGGCGTGAGAGTTACATAGAAGAACTCGGGCGTAAAAAGCCTAAAACCATAACCAAGTTGATGGAAATCGCCAACAGCTGGGCTGATGGCGAGGACAACGTACGAAGGCCACGACAGCGCAGTGACGACGAAGACGATGACCAGCCGAAGCACGACTCGGGTGGCCGAAGGGATCGCCACAAGAGAAGGAAGAACCGCAACTATGATGACAACAACCTCGGTAGCCGCAGGGTACTCGATCGGCGGGATGATCGGTATGACGACGAAGAGACGATCGACCGGGACGGTAATCGGAACAACTCCGGGAACCGTGGCAATTATAAACCTCGACGAGCAGAGGGCCCCCGAACTGCCTTACGCCGAGCAGATCAACGCTCCCCGTTACTCGCACTCGTATACCGATTCTAAGGATGGAAAAACGAAGTCGAGTCACCTACTCAGGGACTGTCGGCAGTTCATTGACATGCATAAACTCATCCAGCAGGGAGGCCAGCAACCACTACCACCACCACCTCCACCTCCACCGCAGCACCAAGTCCAGCAGGCTCAACCTCATCAACCCAACGAGGCGTTTCCACCACCACGGGGGCAGATGAGCATGATCCATAGGACAGGTGTCTCAAGAAGAGAGATGAAGAAGCTCACCCGAGAGATTAACTCGGCGAGAAAGCATCATGGCAAACATCCCGAGTATGTCGAGTGGTCCTCTCGAAACATTACGTTCGGTCGAGCGAGATCACCCGATGACCATACCAAAACCGGGACACGCTGCCTTAGTAGTCGAGGCACAAATCGGGGGGTTCAAGATGAGCAAAGTTTTCATGGATGGTGGAAGCGGATTAAACCTGATATTCGTCGACACAATCAAAAGTATGGGGATCACCATGAAGATGCTAGAAGACACATATACCTGCTTCCATGGGATTCTCCCAACTGCACCGGGCTACTCTCTTGGCAAAGTTTACCTGAACGTCGTCTTTGGCAAAACCGACAATTTCAGGAAGGAGAAGATCGAGTTTGAGGTAGTGAATCGGGAGTCACGGTATCACGCCATACTCGGGAGACCAGCTTATGCCAAGTTCATGGCTGTGCCGCACTATGCATACCTCAAGCTGAAAATGCCTGGGAACAACGGGACGAACATCACTGTCTATGGAAGTTTCTCACGCTCGGACAATTGTGATCGCGACTTTCAAAAGATTGCTGCAAAGTTTGGGCCACAATGAGAAATTGTCGACCCTCTGCCCAAGCTGTCGATACGAGAAATCAAGGAGGAAAAACATGTCAGGGAAACCAAGAAGAAGCCAGCCGACCTTGCTCCTGATGCTTCGGCAGCAGAAGCTTCGGCAGCGGACGACATAGAAGGCACAGGAGACAGCAAGACGCTGGCAATCATTGCCCAGACCCCTGGTGAAGTCAACAACGCCGCAGCAACCACTAACATGGTGAAAAAGCCAGAAGATGAGAAGAACCCCTTCCTTGCTTAAGCAATTTATTAGCATTACTTTTTTTCCCTTTATATAAACAGGGCCCTCCTTTTTCGCCCTCTAGTCTAGTGCTTACCTTATTAATGCGAACCTAAGTTTTGATCCTTTGCTGAGCATTGCAGTACTTCAAAACGTCTAAGCCGCATCACCAGCACGCGGCAGAAGAACACGCTTCATAAAAAAAATCCTCTACGAGTGCTAAAAGACACAAAGCAAACAAGGATGTTAATCCTTCCCTCAGCTATAGATGCCTCTACGAGTGCCGTAAATAGAAAAAGTGTGGAAATACATATAAACACAACCTACGTTCGATATTTTACTTATGGAAATATCAATGAACAACGGGATCATCGGCAGAACCACTACACCCGAAAGATTCGGGAGTGACTGTCGCAAAATACATCGGTTGAAAGCAAAGTTGCACATATAACGGGTTTAGCAAGACCTGCAACACGAGCTGATCACTCAAACGTTTGCTGACCAACGAATACGAAAAATTCTTAAGCGGGCAATTAAGATTTGCTCCTTCAAAAATCGCCAACGGCACCACTACGGTAAAAGTACATATACATGTATCTACCGAATAAAAATTCTTGGCTCATCAATCGTAACACTTGGGTAAAACAGTCAAACTAACCTATTTACAAAAGCAACCCTAATCCACGAAATCACCATTGTGGAGCTTCTCTTTCTTCAGGTACCCTTGAATGCCCTTCAAGCTTGTCGACGATTATATTAGCAGGAAGCAATACCTTCGGATACAAAGTATCGAAGTCACCAACAGCGTTGGCAATAGCAAGCAGATCCGCCAAGGGGTACCGTGCAAGCACAAGGGCAAGTGTCAACCTGGCCCCTGCGAAAACCTGAGCTCGTACCAAGTCTTGAATCTTCTTGGCATTCCCAAACTCAGACATCAAAGACAGCAGCGTAGGGGGAACTGCGTTTAAAGGGAACATCGTCTTCCAAACCACCCTCATAGCTTTGTAGCACTTCTCGAAGAAATGGTGGACTTGCTGAACCCGATCCTGAAATTTTGCGATAGCCGAAGCCTTCGAGTGTTCCCTCCAGAAAATCTCTTCGGATGAGGACAGCTGGGTTAAAGCATGCACTCGCTCGTGAATCCGCTTGTTCTCTTCCGCACGGTTCAAAGCTTTGACTGGCAAAGGAATCAATAAAGGTGAAAGATCGAGATGTCGCCTAGAGGGGGGGTGAATAGGCAATTACAAACTCTTGCGGATTTGTCTTGTATGAATGCGGAATTAAACTATCATTTAGTTTACAAGCACAAACCCTAAATATGCTAAGCTCAACTAAGTGTAACAATAGCAACTAGAGCTAAGCAAGATAGGCACAAGATATATGTAGCACAAGTGATAGCAAGATATATGTACTTCAAGCACGATGGCTATCACAAGGAAAGAGATCTCGGGTATAGAAATAACCGAGGCACGCGGAGACGAGGATGTATTCCCGTGTTCCCTTGCTTTGCAACAAGGTACGTCACGTTTGGAGGAGTGGAGGTCCCACGAAGGATTCCCCGCGCCACGAAGGCTCACCCTATTCTCCGAACCACACCCACGAAGGATTATGGCCCTTTCCTTATGGTTAGCTTTTCCTCCGCTCCGGAGATGGCAAGCTCCACAACCACTTCACAAGCTCCACGAAGGAGAAGCCCGGGCCCCTTCACAATCTTCCACGAAGAGATCACCGGGACACCCACCAAGCCAACTAGGAGGTCACCCTCCAAGAGTAACAAGCTCACGGTCTCTCACTCGAACAAATCGTGGTGGAGAGCTCAACACTATGCAATGATGCAAAGCAAGAACACCGGAGGTGTTCAAGTCCTTCACACTCAAATCCCACCAAAGCAACGAATGCTAGGATGAGATTGGAGAGGAAGAACAAGGGGGAAAGTCAACCAAAGACTCCAAGATCTAGATCCCAAGAGATTCCCTCACTTAGAGAAGAAACGGTTTGGTGGAAGTGTAGATCTAGATCTCCTCTCTCAAATCCTCAAATATGAGCAAGAATGGTTGGAGGAATCAAGGGGGAGAGCAAGTTCTTCAAATAGCAACAATGGAGGTGAGAGAATGGGAAGAACTAGTTGCTCAAGGTGGAAGAAGAGTCTATTTATAGCTAGGAGCAAATAAAACTGTTGGGGGGAAAAAGACAAGAAAACGGGCAAAAAAACTGCTCTAGAAGTGGCCCAGCCGGCTGCCAGGCCGGCTGACCGGATTCGGCGCTGAGGCAGCCGGTGGCCCAGCCGGTCCGACCGGCCCAGCAGCCGGGCGAAGCCCACAGCGCACGCGGGCGGCAGATAAGCGAACCGACGCTCAGTCCGGCTCAAAACCCGGCTGGGCCGGGGTGGTGGCCGGCCGGCCCGGTGGGAGACCGGCTCCTGGGCCGGGGAAGGCTGCCAGGCCCACTGGACCCCGCCCGGATGGCACGAGCGGCCAGGCCGGATCTGACCGGGTGGGCCGGTGCTCGGCCCGGCAGGCCGGCCGGCCGGCCGGCAGCCTCTCCCTCTTTTTCTTTTTTTTTCTTATCTTTCCTTTTTATTCTTTTCCCTTTTTATCTTTTCTTTAATAACAAACTAGCTGGGTGACCCGCGCAATTGCGCGGCTAGCACTGACATATTTTGAAACTTCATACGTAATGTAATATTCTCCTTCTTAACACCATTTTTAGATACAATTTACGGAAAATAATAAATTTAAAAATATGATACTTAATGTGTAGAGATTTTTACGCTTCCATGTGTTAAGTGATAAATCTTTTGCCTATTTATAAATGCAAACCCTGAGTAAGTTCATTGTGTATGAGTCCAAGTGGCTATACTCTACCATTATAGTTGAATTTTCCTCCACTCTAGCAAGTAACCATGGCTAATAGTTCGTGGAGTTATTTTTTCCATGTTTAGTAACACTTACAAAGATGGTTGATGTATCAACTTCATACTTTCCCAACGTATATCCCGCCAAGTATGCTCATTCTTGTTTATTAGTCTAAATTAAATGATATCTATTCTATAATTGTATAATTGAATTATTATAGAAAGGACGCAAACAAAATTTATGAGACGGCTTCCATGCATATGTTATATTATGTAGGATTATAAATATAACATTATAGTGGATGAATCAGTTAAGAATTCCATTTAGTTTATGCATTTATGTTTGTGTCCTTGAAACCCTATCGTTATGTTGTCTTCTATATTTTACTGATAATCGAGTTATTATGCTCATACCCTTTATCCTCACATAATGAAGTTAACCATCAAATCTTAGCCTATCTATTCTTGTATTATATCACATGCAGTTATATGTACATCATAGGTTCCGAATAATGAACGGTATGGTGCATTGATCTTGTTTACAAAGGGTCGTGAGAGTAATCTTATTTTCTAGATGAGAAGTGACACTTCCGACAGATACAATGTGGATTAATTATTATATATATATGCATGGTTATCAGATGTGTACTCCCACGCTCCAACTTAGTTTAAGAGAATGTGAAGTGTTGTCGCCTATGTAAGGTCAAGGTTTTTCCTTGGCTGTTGTTAGCTGATAGGTTAATTATTCATTACATGATGACTCGCCTCCACTGGCATCTTGAACCTTACCATACAACTGAGTGCTTTGTGAGGAAAATTTCTTGACGAAGATGACTCCCACTTATTTTCTTCATGCTGTTTTTTCTTAACGATGTTGGAGAGGGGTTTGTCAAGAAAATCATCGGTTTTGAAAGTGTTCTCCAGTTATTTTTTGTTTCTGCCAGTTAATAATGAATAGCTATAGTGCCTCTATTTGAATTACTTCACCATGTAAAATGTGAGCATCCCTAGAGGATAAAACCGATGATGTTTAACATATATTTTGAATGAGCATGTACATTTTGTGAAATATTGTACCGCCTCTCACTTGCACCACACATTATTCTGAAAGGTGATAATTTTAGAATACTCGCTTTTTTTAATATAGTGTACTCCTCATACCAATTGTTTTGAGCAAAAAGGAAAAGATAAATGTTACCTGACACCATCCTAAAAGATTTTACGGAAATTCTATTTGCATGTCTTCGGGGCCCATTATCCGAAACGATCTAGCTCCTGCCAAAAATAAGAACCGATGAAATATATAAAGACTACCGTCTCTCACTTGCACCACACATTTTTTTTTTAAAGATGATAATTTTAGAATGCTCACTTTTTTAATATGGTGTACTCCTCATACCAATTGTTTTGAGCAAAAAGAAAAAGATAAATGTTACCTGACACCATCCTAAAAGATTTTACGGAAATTCTATTTGCATGTCTTCGGGGCCCATTATCCGAAACGATCTAGCTCCTGCCAAAAATAAGAACCGACGAAATATATAAAGACAGGCTGATCTGAGGCTGTAAGCTTAGTTGTTTCTAGCATAGACCGCAAGCAGCAGCGGCAGCAATTTCATGATCATTCCGCCATCGGCAGGCTAGCACAAGTTTTTTGTTATATCCCTGCTTTTCTATGTTTCCAGCATATGGTTATCTCTTCTACCTACTTTGGCACTCCTGACGGCTTTTCTCGGTCAGTCCGCGAAGCCCAAGCCGCTGGCCACAAACGCGTCAAGTTGCCATTGAGTATTTAAGCGTACACCATCAGTTAAGACCAAAGCAAATTGATCGAACACCATGGCAAAAAATGCTTTGTGGCTCAGCTCATCGTGAACTCGCATGCAGTGCAGAAGGCAGGTATCTCTTGGTCAGACGGACAACAACTCACACCAGTTAACTCTACATCGACTTCGTATATGCATCTCGACCTGAAATAATCACCCGTTTGATGGAAGAAGATCCCAAATCCAACACACTATGTATCAATATATCGGTTGGTGTTGAATTGAAACTTGACAGCAGGGCATCACGTACTGACCGGCCGATCCTGTACATGGGAATCTTGGACTCTTGGAGTCGTCAGGCTCCAACTTCACCATCAGCAGATCGTCGTGGTAGCCTGGCGGCGAGCCAGCCTAGTGTGATCTAATTTGCCAAGGTAAACCTATTCCATGAATTTAGGAAGTTGAATCACCAGCTCCATGGCTCCATTCTCTGGAAGTACAAATTCTGCCAGGGCGTGTACTCCGTCTATGTCGGCCAGGGGCCCAGGACACGCCCTGTTCCAGAGTTCGAACTTCAGAACCACGCATAGGGATTGACCACGCGGAAGCGGCGCTGCCCAGGGATCGCCACACCGGTGCTTGGCGGTTGCCGATCTTCCTCGACTCATTGCGGCCAAGTTTCAATCGCACATGCACCAACGAAACCTCCCGGTGACACCGTCGTTAGAGCTTTCGCGCCGTCGACTGGTTCCAGCGCACATGGAGTGCCACCGCCAATTTGATCCTTGAGTTGAAGGATCGAAAATACAAATCTAGGTGTGAATCTTCAACTCGAAGTAGCGATCCAAAAGAATAATTGATGCAACAGAGCACCAGCTTGAAGTATTGGGTATATATCTTAGGGTCGCCAGCACACCGTGGAGCTGTGCGGAGCGCCGTCAATGGAAGCCGCAGGAGTGGCAGCGCTGATTGGGGATTGATCCTTGAACATGAGAACTGTTTTCGCGGAAAGACGACATGCTATATATACGCACGTACGTATCAAAACCCTATCAAAATCGCTACCGGCAGCGCGTTACCAAACTAATCTGGGCCATTATTCTTGATTTGCTTATTCTTATCTAATCTACACCGTTGGTTGTTTGTTGTTTTAATAATATAATAGATGCTCCCGAACTCCGAATCGCATGAAACCAATTTTGTTTGGAAGATAACAACAAATGCTATCTTATGGAAAGTGAAAAACCAAGAATCTGTAGGAGGGGATTTTATCATGAATATAAAAGGTAGAACCTTATATCATGAATAACCGGTAAAATCACCCAACCTCGAAAACGCAATAGAAGATGCATGTGAACTCCGTTTTCGATGAACTTGGGCTTGTTGTAAAGCTAGCAACAAGCTCAAGAACCTCACACCGAGAAATACCAAGAAGCAATAAGAATATGCAACGCATGCAAGGATTGAGCTCCCTAAGACGATGTGATCAAGTTACCCAACCGAAAGCCCCTCTTAATAGTGCGGCTATCTATCCTATAATCCGGTCTCCCATCAACCACCTCGAGACCGGTAAAAGGAAAACCTATCAAGGTCATACCTTTGCCTTGCGCATCCCGCTTGATCTTGATGATAACTCTTCAAGCTTCACTCAAGCCGGAATGCCTTACTTGATCAATGTTGCTTCGTGAAGACTCACAAATACTCCCCCATACACTATGATAGGAAAGCCACATTGATGCACATCTTCACATGTCCATTATCACCAAATGGACGGCAAGCTTCAAGCATGTGATTCACTCAAGATGCTCATCTTGAACTTGCCCAACTCAACCTTGTATCTTCTCATACTCACATAAGATAGAGCATGGCTAATATTGAGTTCCACATAAGAACTCCATCTTCATTTCTTCTTCTTGATCATATCACATATATATCTTCATACCGATGATCTTGATGCCAATACACAAGGTATACCTTTATCTTCATGGCATCCATACTTGAATCCAACACATGGAGAGCAAGTAGTACCTATGGAATATTCCTTCATATAAACTCAATGAAAACATTAGTCCATAGGGGTTGTCATTAATTACCAAAACCACACATAGGGGCAATGTACCCTTACAATCTCCCCCATTTTGGTAATTGATGACAATCACAATAAGAGGGTTTATATAATGAATATTAGTGACAAGTACGCAACTTATCCGAGAATAAGTTGTATACAAGAGGTTGTATTTGATATGGTCAAGTAACACAAAGCTACTAGCCCATATCAAAACCGGCTCTACTCACACAACTACAACAAATGCAATGGATGTGAGTAGAACCAATATATATAGAGAAAACTCCCCCACAATGTATGCACGTGTGATGAACATGAATTCATTGCATACATTGTCAAGATTAACCTTTGGGATAGTTTCCACTATATATATACAACCATGCAAGACATATAAATATGGAATGCATGAGAGGCAAAACACTTAAGCACAAACCAAACTTAAGTATAAAACCATTCCCTTAAACCCTCTAAACTTCTCCCCCATTGGCATCGATTGTCAAAATGGGTGAAAAATTTAGAAGGCCAATATAATGTGAGTTCCTCCCCAAAGTGTGCACTTCTCATAATTTGAGTGGAATCAAGTGCACATATCCAATGATGAATACTTGAAGGAAGTCAAACTATATTGAGGATCAAAGATTGCATAAAGATAACATGGTGAAGTGAGCTTCAACAAATAAGGCAAGCAATCAAGGATCCAATTGGACGAACAAAGATATCATGATAAGAGAGATATAGTGCTCTAAATAAAATAAGAAAGCTCCCCAAGGTTCGTGCATAATTTATAATGTTTGCATTTGAATACAATATGCACAAACATGGAATCCTCACTCCCTATACATCATTTAGAACACAACTAAGATAAAGAGAATATGCTTATCAAGAACAACTTGAGTCCAACAATTACGAGATATGAGTGCATGAAGAAAAACAAATAAACCAAGCACTCATAAATCTTCTTTACCAATAACACTAAAATCAAAAGGATAAGAAGATGGTTGGCAAAGAACAAGGATATCAAGGTGATGGATTAACGCTCTTGTGTATATAAGTTTCTAAAGTGGACAAAATGATCCATAAAGAAACATGCACGCACAAGAGGTTAACAAAATAAATAAGACTAGATATCCAAAATGAAGTCACACAATATACCAAAGGATATTTGCTTAAAAAGCATATATAGCCTATGGCTCCAATTTTCACTAGTGGTATATGAATGAGCTTCAACTAAGAAAATCTCAAAAACATCACAACCAACAATAAGGGAAGTAGAGCTAGTTGGAATGTTTTGAGAAAGGCAACAAGTATCATAAATATGGATTTATTTCACAAATTCATCAATATTGCACACAAGAGCTCTTTGAGGAATTGATATGCAATAAATTGCTAGAGGGCATATTTGTGATAGGTGAATCATAAAATATGATATATATAACCTATCATATGCATCTTCTCAAATTACTCAAATGTTCAATAAGAAGTTTTATTATAAAAGGGTTTTTCAAGAACCGCAATATTTTCGAAATAAATAATTTCATGCCAAGATACAACCTACAAGAGGTTGGATGCTATATGAGAATGCATGAATAAGATACTTGTTACCGAGATAGCAATGGCTTGATGTAGTAGATAAGAGTTCATCGATCATCCTAGCTTGACTCCAAAACTCATATGGTGACTACACCTTCCTTATAGATGAGACAAGCCTCCATTGCATCTCCAATATACCTAAAACATTATTCAAGTACATCTTGGTCCCCAAACTTATTGGGTCCAACATGGTTAGTCTAACCACAATATATAGGATACACTCCATATCAATATGTGCATATTTAGATGAAGTTTGAATTTCATGCACATCTTAGCCATTTAGGATTTGATGGAGTATATCCTACATAATGGATCGAAAGAAAGCAAGCATGCTACAAGTATAAACAAATTACATATAAGCATACACCAAAACTTTTAAAGATCCAAGAAAGATATACTTTGGACAAAACACCAAAAGAATTAGATAAGGCATAGAGGTGCCACAAAACAAATTTGTTGTCCAAGTTACATCTAAGAAGCAAATCTCAAAAGATTTGTTCAACAAAGTTCAACAAATGAACTAAGAAGAAACCGTTGAGCATAGAGGATGAAATAAAGCAAACATGCTCAAAGATTTATCTCATTCAAGCAAATAAATCATGTAAGAAAGAATGAGATAGCAAACTCCCCAAAAGAGCAAGGTTCAAACAAAATAAACCAAGCCCTATACACTTTTCACAATGGCACAATGTACCGTAAGGAAAAGGTTTGTATTCGAAAGCAAACACTTGATATGAATCAAGAGAATTTATCAAAAGATTTTTCAAAGGGACAAGGAAGACACATGGGAGCAACTAAGATTTGTTGGAAGTAAAATAAGGCAATAAGAAACAATCCAAGGTGAAGATGATCCAAAAATTCAACCACATACAAGGTTATCAATTGTCAAAGACAATGAGTATATTGGAAATAATTTCCGGTGGAGTATTCACAATGTTAGTAAGGATCAACTTCACAATAAAAGGCATAGGATAAGTATATAGAATTGAGCACTATGCACGGATGAAGATTCTTGATAGCTTCAACTAGTCACACAATCACGCACGGCAATGATTAGAATAACTTGAAGCAAACGGTGTCCCAAATAAGATATAGAGATATGTATTTGAGGAAAACCCGCACCAAGAATTTCATATTCAAACAAAATCCCACAAGATGAGTAATAAAATATTTTTATTAGGAATGGAGCTTGTTTGAGCAAACATGCCACCTAGGAACAAGATAGTTAAGAGCATCAACTCTAAGTGGCATAACCTCATATGTTCACATTTTCTAGGCTTGTGATATGTACAAAACATATTACTCCCCCATAATGTGATAAAACATTTCTTCTAAATAAGAGGCAACTAAAATTCAACTAGAGATGATTAATGGATATTTAGAATTTGAATTTCTCATGAGCATGGCACACCACATAGTGACTAGATAATCTTGCAATATCAATACTAAGTGGTGGTACCCATGTACACACATTTTAAAGAAAGTGAGATGCACAAAGCATATCACTCCCCCAAAATGGGATGTTCCATTAATCACTTCAAAGAGAGCCAAATAAGATATCATCAAGATGCATTAGGCTCAAAACAATACACAAGTATATGGTGAGTCAAACAAACATACTTGAACACACAAGATAAGCAAGTAAGACACAACACATACATACACATATTTGGTACAAAACCAAACATGCAAAGGGGCAAGTAACTTACAATAAACATGAAGAGTTGAAGTATGAGTTACCGCAAGAAGGAACATTGGATTATGAGATATAGATGATAATCCATACGACTTGGCTTGGTCAAAATATATAATATATGAAGATCCCTTAATTCTTCATGAAGTAGCCAAGTCTCCAATGACCTCCACTTGTACCTATTGATCAAGTTTGAGATTGTTGGTCCCCAACCAAGTTGGGTCCTAGGAGATTAGTCACAATAGGCTTGGCAACCCAAATGGTTCTTTTCTTGAAACCACTTTGAGTTCCAACAAACTTGGCAAACACATTGCCATCCTTATCCTCCCCTAGAGAATAATCATTATCAACAATTATAGGGTTAGATAAGGTACCACCTAAGCAAGAAGAAGCAAAGTGTCCCTTCTCACGGCATAAGTAGCAAGTGTTCCCCTTTCTCTTCTTTATTGATTTCTTCTCTTGGGGAACAATATCTTGATTCTTCTTTGGAAGTTCCCTATCTTCAACTTGAGGTCGAGCATGAGCTTGACCTTGACCTTGTGGCCGTTTCCCTTGTTGTTTCTCACTCAAGTGCTTCTTCTTCTTCAATGGGCATGATCTAACATGATGCCCTTCAACCTTGCACTTGAAGCAAACCAACTTGGCCGGATCCTTGACTTTGTCTTGGCCCTTCTTCTTGTTGCTCTTGCTCTTGGACTTGTTCTTGTTATTGGAGTTGAATCCAAGTCCACTTTTGTCATTGGGGGATTGTTGCACACTTAGCATCTTGTCAAGTGCGGATTTCCCTTCATGACGCTTTTCCAAGTCTTTCTTCAAAGAAAGGACTTGAGCCTCGAGCTCTTTTATTTCCTCTACATGGTTAGTAGAGATACAAGTACTAGAGGAAGTAGAAGCTTCATTGTTAGAGCAACAAGGCAAAGTGAGTAATCCAACACAAGGTGTATCACTAGTTTGACTAGATGGATTACAAGGACTAGCATATGGCAATGTAACATTTGTAGTATAGATTGTGCTAACATCCATATGAGGCTCACAAGATGTTACCTTAGTGATACTTGCCTCATGAGCTAACTTTAGCCCATCATATGAAATTAGAAGATCATCATGAGAGCTTGAGAGCTTTTTATGACTTTCTTCCAATTCCCTATAATTGCTAGTTAGCAACTCAAGTTGAGCCCTTAGCTCAACATTCTCCTTTAAGGTCGATGCTTCACAAGAATTAGAGTTAGTAGCACAAGCATCAACAATAGTTTTCTCATTTTCATGCATATAGGATTCAATTTTTTGTGTAAGCATGAAATAGCATGCTTCTCATCTTTTAGCTCATGCTTGAGGAGAGTGAATCTCATTTCCCCATTTTCAACATGGGACTCCAACTCCACTATGGTTTCCCTATATTCATTCAAGGTATCCATAGAGTGTTCGAGATAAGCACGAGCTTCTTTATTACCACGAAGAGAAGCATATACCATTCCCATATCATGCACCAAGATATTATGTTCTTCATCATTATCATCATCATCACTCTCATCATTAGAGGATGTGTTAGGAGTCAAAGTAGGAGATACCTTTGGTCCATTTGCCATAAGGCACATGTGCATACCGGAGGATGAAGATGAAGATATTCTTGAATCCTCATTTGAAAACATGTCTTGATCCATAGAGTGTTCGATTTCCTCTACATTGTTAGTCAACAAACAACTAGAGGAAATAGAAGCATTTTGATTATGGGAGCAAGACAAGGCAAGCATATCATCATGGGATCTATGTAAGCAATTTACACATGATATGCAAGGACTATCAACACAAGTATGTAGGTCATTTTCAATGCTAGATGTGTTTAAGTCCAAAGAGAAAGCATTACAATGGGATAGAGATGAAGAATCATCACTATTGAGCACAATATCAACATTGCAATTTTCCTCACCACTCACCATATCATTACCTCGTGTCTTGCTACACGTTGGTGAAGTGAAAGAAGATGATAACTCATCACGACCGGAGGTGGAAGCAACTTGGAGCTCTTCATGATGTGAAGGGGAAGAGAGCTCCTCGGAGTCACCACCGACCAATTGAGAAGTGGATCCACCAAACATTTCCTTAAGCTTGATCCACATCTCATGAGACGATTTTCTCTTTATATATATCAAGAACCTACGAAAATCGGGTCTCAAGGAGAATAAAAACTCATTAGATACTTGAGCTTCAAGATGTAAGTTTTTCTCATCCTCTAAAGATAGATTTTGAGAATCCATCGGAGGAGAAAAACCGACATCTAGAAATTGCTCTATATGAGGACACAAGGTCCGAAGGTTACAAAGCAAGCAATTTCGCCACAAAAGATAATTTGTGCCATTAAAGACAATTGTGTCATTGTGCACTAAACTAGCCAACATCTTTACTCTCAAGGCGGTGAAGCCTAAAACAAGGAGAGACCTTGCTCTGATACCAATTGAAAGATCGAGATGTCGCCTAGAGGGGGGGGGGGGTGAATAGGCAATTACAAACTCTTGCGGATTTGTCTTGTATGAATGCGGAATTAAACTATCGTTTAGTTTACAAGCACAAACCCTAAATATGCTAAGCTCAACTAAGTGTAACAATAGCAACTAGAGCTAAGCAAGATAGGCACAAGATATATGTAGCACAAGTGATAGCAAGATATATGTACTTCAAGCACGATGGCTATCACAAGGAAAAAGAGCTCGGGTATAGAAATAACCGAGGCACGCGGAGACGAGGATGTATTCCCGTGTTCCCTTGCTTTGCAACAAGGTACGTCACGTTTGGAGGAGTGGAGGTCCCACGAAGGATTCCCCGCGCCACGAAGGCTCACCCTATTCTCCGAACCACACCCACGAAGGATTATGGCCCTTTCCTTATGGTTAGCTTTTCCTCCGCTCCGGAGATGGCAAGCTCCACAACCACTTCACAAGCTCCACGAAGGAGAAGCCCGGGCCCCTTCACAATCTTCCACGAAGAGATCACCGGGACACCCACCAAGCCAACTAGGAGGTCACCCTCCAAGAGTAACAAGCTCACGGTCTCTCACTCGAACAAATCGTGGTGGAGAGCTCAACACTATGCAATGATGCAAAGCAAGAACACCGGAGGTGTTCAAGTCCTTCACACTCAAATCCCACCAAAGCAACGAATGCTAGGATGAGATTGGAGAGGAAGAACAAGGGGAAAGTCAAACAAAGACTCCAAGATCTAGATCCCAAGAGATTCCCTCACTTAGAGAAGAAACGGTTTGGTGGAAGTGTAGATCTAGATCTCCTCTCTCAAATCCTCAAATATGAGCAAGAATGGTTGGAGGAATCAAGGGGAGAGCAAGTTCTTCAAATAGCAACAATGGAGGTGAGAGAATGGGAAGAACTAGTTGCTCAAGGTGGAAGAAGAGTCTATTTATAGCTAGGAGCAAATAAAACTGTTGGGGGGGGAAAAGACAAGAAAACGGGCAAAAAAACTGCTCTAGAAGTGGCCCAGCCGGCTGCCAGGCCGGCTGACCGGATTTGGCGCTGAGGCAGCCGGTGGCCCAGCCGGTCCGACCGGCCCAGCAGCCGGGCGGGGCCTGCGGCGCACGCGGGCGGCGGATAACCGAACGGGCGCCCGGTCCGGTTCAAAACCCGGCTGGGCCGGGGTGGTGGCCGGCCGGCCCGGTGGAGACCGGCTCCTGGGCCGGGGAAGGCAGCCAAGCCCACTGGAGCCCGCCCCGGATGGCACGAGCGGCCAGGCCGGATCTGACCGGGTGGGCCGGTGCTCGGCCCGGCAGGCCGGCCGGCCGGCCGGCCGGCAGCCTCTCCCTCTTTTTTTTTTTTTTCTTATCTTTCCTTTTTATTCTTTTCCCTTTTTATCTTTTCTTTAATAACAAATGCTCCCGAACTCCGAATCGCATGAAACCAATTTTGTTTGGAAGATAACAACAAATGCTATCTTATGGAAAGTGAAAAACCAAGAATCTGTAGGAGGGGATTTTATCATGAATATAAAAGGTAGAACCTTATATCATGAATAACCGGTAAAATCACCCAACCTCGAAAACGCAATAGAAGATGCATGTGAACTCCGTTTTCGATGAACTTGGGCTTGTTGTAAAGCTAGCAACAAGCTCAAGAACCTCACACCGAGAAATACCAAGAAGCAATAAGAATATGCAACGCATGCAAGGATTGATCTCCCTAAGACGATGTGATCAAGTTACCCAACCGAAAGCCCCTCTTAATAGTGCGGCTATCTATCCTATAATCCGGTCTCCCATCAACCACCTAGAGACCGGTAAAAGGAAAATCTATCAAGGTCATACCTTTGCCTTGCGCATCCCGCTTGATCTTGATGATAACTCTTCAAGCTTCACTCAAGCCGGAATGCCTTACTTGATCAATGTTGCTTCGTGAAGACTCACAAATACTCCCCCATACACTATGATGGGAAAGCCACATTGATGCACATCTTCACATGTCCATTATCACCAAATGGACGGCAAGCTTCAAGCATGTGATTCACTCAAGATGCTCATCTTGAACTTGCCCAACTCAACCTTGTATCTTCTCATACTCACATAAGATAGAGCATGGCTAATATTGAGTTCCACATAAGAACTCCATCTTCATTTCTTCTTCTTGATCATATCACATATATATCTTCATACCGATGATCTTGATGCCAATACACAAGGTATACCTTTATCTTCATGGCATCCATACTTGAATCCAACACATGGAGAGCAAGTAGTACCTATGGAATATTCCTTCATATAAACTCAATGAAAACATTAGTCCATAGGGGTTGTCATTAATTACCAAAACCACACATAGGGGCAATGTACCCTTACAAAAGGATCAGACAAGGCGTTGTCGACAAAAGGGCAAAGGAATCAGGAAGCTTACAGTTCAAACTCTCGGTAGCTTTATGCAGCTCAGTAAGAGCGTATCGCTCCACTTCGGCTGCAATCTCGCTCTTCTTATTGACAATAGCAGCTAAAGCATAAGTGTTGCGCATGTCCTTTTCCATCTGAGTGATCCGATCCTTCATACGCTGGATCCGATCATCCTCCGGAAGACCACCCAAAGAGTCTTCGACAAATGAGGGCACTGGGAAAACCTGCAGGCAACAACGTTGAAAAGGATGACGGATATAGTCAAGTCGAGCATCCGAAGTAACTCCCATCGGGAGAAGTGCAAGTGGTAATATCATAACAAAGGTGTGCTAGCAACATCGCTAGCACGGAGTTTATTACAAGCATAAGTTTTGCAGCAGAACAATGTTTCACATCAGCTCGAGCATAAGTTTGTTACAAAAATCAAGGGGCTTGGGTCTGAGTCGATAAACTGGGTCCAGCTGATGACTTCCTTGACGAAACTAGCTCAACGAGCCGACGAGCGCAAATAAGGGCAGACGATTTAAAAGCGCTTAAGTCAACAAATTGCCCGTCTTGCTCTTTTGGCAGCTCCTTAGTCATTTCTTCGATGTCACCCTTAAAGCCGTAACCCATCATAAGCTGGAAGGCAAGGAGGGCACCATAGGTGCGCGAAGTACGCTTGAATACCTCGATAACCTCCTTGGTGTCGACCGCGAAGGCATCAATCAGCTGCCCCAGGGTTTTGTCCTGCTTGATCTTGGGGAAAATCATCAAGTGCATCCGCGCCAGGGCACCTTTTCCCTTTTCAAGAAGTTCCTGCGTAAGCTGGTGGGAGGCAAGAGCCATCGACACACCGTTTGCTGGTGAATTGTTTGGAACTTTGTCCAAGGCAGCGGCAGGGATGTTGGCAGTTTCTGCACGAGAAAAGAAGGAAAAAGATCGTTAACAGAAGATCGAATTCATGAAGTATGATAATCAACAGGAAAGTGTGGAAAGGATTACCAAGCAAAGCTAGTGAAGATTGGTGAAGGAGTTCATCCTTTTCGGCTGCCTGAGCTTCGGCAGCCAACCTTGACGCCTCCTCCTCCTTCGACTTTTCCTTCGACCTTACCTAGTTCCTCCTTCAGGGAATCAATTTCTTGGCGGGCCTTGGCAGCTATCTTGATCGCGCCTTCCAGCTTCGAGGAAGAGGATTCGACTTCCTTCTGCAGTCGAGCCTTGTCTGCCTCCAGAGAAGTGAACTGGGAAGCGAAGGCCTCCAAAGAGGAAATAACACCTCGAAGATCCTTAAGAGAAAAAGAATGTTTTGCAAAGAATCGTTAGAAAAGGCACATTTCAGGAAATCCACGACTTATTTAAAAAAGGACTTACAAAAGGAGGAGTCGTGGTGGCGGCAGGAGCGTCTTTTCCCTTGGAAAGGGAAGAAGCAGTCGATGCCTGGGCTGTGGGAGCTGCCTTAGGAGCTGAAGCTTCGGAAGCAGCAGCGGCCGGCGGAATAGGATCAGATTTGGCCTTCTTAGACGGAGGCTCGGCGAAACCTTCGTCACTGTAAAAAGGAAATGGTCGACAGAAGTTACGAAAAAAGTGTGAAGAATAAAGGGACAAGCTATGGCATCAGGGAAGAAAGTGCTTACATATCGAAGAGATCGTCTTCGTCGGCAAAGCCGCCGGTTGATCTCTTCGCAGGCGAAGCCCTGGTCGCCTCCACAGCTGCATTAACAAAGGCATCTTGATCAGCGTCATCGTTGCGCACTGATCCCTCTGTATCGCAAGCATCGTCGGCTGAAGGAGGAAGGTCGGTGTGAACAGTTTCAGAATCTATCGGATCGTCACGCTCACTCTCTGGGCCTGCATGCTCGACAGTGGGAAAATCGACAGGAACTGAGGAGCCTCTTCCCTCAGAAGTATCATTTGACGAATCATGTAAGTTTCCAGAGGCTATGGGGGCCTGTCGAAAGGAAGAACAAGTAAGAATAAAAAGCAATCATATTGGCTAAGTGAAAATAGCATAGTAAGGACATCAAAAAGAGAGTTACCTCTGGTGGCGGATGATTAGCATCGAGAGGAGTGTAAGAAGATATCAACGGGATCGAGTCTTCCTGGCTAAAGGAAGTAAGGCGACGGACTTCGTCAAGCAACTCCTTTTCCGACAGTTCGGCAGCGTTAATCCTGGTTTCATCCTTTGGGCATGAATACAACCACATTGGGTGCACTCTGGCCATGACTGGTTGGACTCGACGTTTCAAGAACACCGCTGCTACCTCTGTGCCGACCATAGTTTGGCCATCGGCCTCTTTGATTCGAAGAAATTTGGCAAATAATTCATCGGCTACTACTTTTTCGTCGGGTGAGAGAATGTTCTTCCAGGAATTCTTGGGCTTGGCTTCGAAGACATCGGCAAAGCAAGGAAGTTGAGAGTCGGGTGACAGGGAATCCTTGACGTAAAACCATTTCAGCCTCCACCCTTGCACAGATTCTCGCATTGGGAAATTGAAGTAATTAACCTCTGAACGGGTGATAACCCACAAGTATAGGGGATCGCAAAGTCTTCGAGGGAAGTAAAACCCAATTTATTGATTCGACACAAGGGGAGACAAAGAATACTTGAAAGCCTTAACAGCGGAGTTGTCAATTCAGCTGCACCTGGAAACAGACTTGCTCGCAAGAGTTTATCAGTAGTAACAGTTTTATAGCAGTAGTAGTAGTGAAATAACAGCAGCAGAGTAACAAAGACAGCAGTAGTGATTATAGTAAACAGCAGGATTAAAATACTGTAGGCACAGGGATAGATGAACGGGCGTTGCAAGGATGAGAGAAACTCATGTAACAATCAAAGCAGGGCATTTGCAGATAATAATAAAACGGTATCCAAGTACTAATCAATCAATAGGCATGTGTTCCATATATAGTCGTACGTGCTCGCAATGAGAAACTTGCACAACATCTTTTGTCCTACCAGCCGGTGGCAGCCGGGCCTCTATGGAATCTACTGGAAATTAAGGTACTCCTTTTAATAGAGCACCGGAGCAAAGCATTAACACTCCGTGAACACATGTGATCCTCATATCACCGCCTTCCCCTTCGGTTGTCCCAATTTCTGTCACTTTGGGGCCTCGGGTTCTGGACAACAATACGTGTATACAACTTGCAGGTAAGATCATAAAGCAATGAATATCATCATAAAACAATAACATGTTCAGATCTGAGATCATGGCACTCGGGCCCTAGTGGCAAGCATTAAGCATAACAAGTTGCAACAATATCATAAAAGTACCAATTACGGACACTAGGCACTATGCCCTAACAATCTTATGCTATTACATGACCAATCTCATCCAATCCCTACCATCCCCTTCAGCCTACAACGGGGGAATTACTCACACATGGATGGGGGAAACATGGCTGGTCGATGGAGAGGCGTCGGTGGTGATGATGGCGATGATCTCCTCCAATTCCCCGTCCCGGCGGAGTGCCAGAACGGAGTTTCTGGTCCCGAGACGGAGTTTCGCGACGGTGGCGGCGTACTGGATGGTTTCTGGTGATTTATTCTAACCCCCGTGCGTTTTTAGGTCGAAGGCATTAAGTAGTCCGAAGGAGGGCGTCGGGGGCCAGCCGAGGCGGCCACACAATAGGGCGGCGCGCCCCCCTCCTGTGCCGCGCCGGCCTAGTGTGTGGGGCCCTCGAGCCCCCACCTGGCTTGCCCTTCTGGCTTCGTCAATATTCTGGGAAAATAGGACCTTTCGCATAAATTCCGAGGATTTTCCTGAAAGTTGGATTTCTGCACAAAAACGAGACACCGGAGCAATTCTGCTGAAAACAGCGTTAGTCCGTGTTAGTTGCATCCAAAATACACAAATTAGAGGCAAAACAATAGCAAAAGTGTTTGGGAAAGTAGATACGTTTTGGACGTATCAACTCCCCCCAAGCTTAGCTTATTGCTTGTCCTCAAGCAATTCAGTTGACAATTGAGTGCGATAAAAGAACTTTCACGAACACATTTGTTCATATGATGTAAATATTCTCATGATATGGCAAGTACTTAAGCAGTTCATAATAAGATACATGCAAATAAAATCATCTAATAGCTATGTCAATCATGGAAAAGGTACCAACAAATTAATAATGAGCATCATGAATCATGTCTATCAGCCAGGATTGCAATGTTCATAAGAAGGATATGATAAAGTGGTATCTCGCTTGCCCGTAATTGTACAACAAAACATAAATGCTCGGGCACCTTTGAGGTTCATGAGAAGACTCGGAAGTAGAGATTATCAAAGATAAAAGCATCAAAGTTATACCACAATTAATCACATTTTGGGACAAGCATATTATACTAAGAATGACAGTTGTGCTCTCAAGAAAGTGCTCAAAGAAAGGATGGAGACTCAATGTAAAAGTAAAAGATTGACCCTTCGCAGAGGGAAGCAGGGATTAACATGTGCTAGAGCTTTTCATTTGTAAAACAGGAGTAAAATTATTTTGAGAGGTGTTTGTTGTTGTCAACGAATGATAGTGGGTACTCTAACTACCTCGTCAACCGGACTTTCAAGAGCGGCTCCCATGAAGGACGTTATCTCTACCAAGCAAGGTAAATCATCCCTCTTCTCTTTTGTTTACACACGTACTTTAGTTTCATTATGGATGACACTCCCCCAACCTTTGCTTACACAAGCCATGGCTAACCGAATCCTCGGGTGCCTTCCATCAATCACATACTATGGGGGAGTGTCTATTTGCAATTTAAGTTGCTTACTGATAAATCAGGGCAAAACATGTGAAGAGAATTATTAGTGAAAGTTGATTAATTGGGGCTGGGAACCCTGTTGCCAGCTCTTTTTGCAAAATTATTGGATAAGCGGATGTGCCACTAGTCCATTATGAAAGTCTGTCAAGAGTAAATGACAAGATTGAAAGATAAACACCACATATTTCCTCATGAGCTATGAAACATTAACACAAATTGAGAAGCATTTTGAAGGTTTAAAGGTAGCACATGAGAATTTACTTGGAATGGTTTGAAATGCCATGCATAGGTATTTATGGTGGACACTCTGGAATAACTCGTTTTTCATGTGTTTGGAAGCACGAGCAGCGTTCCCGCTCAGTACAAGTGAAGGCTAGCAATAGACTGGGAAGCGACAATCAAGAGAGCAGTAACTGTCATAATCATGCTTGCGACAAAAATAAATTAACGGAGGCATAAAAGTGATACAAGAACTCTGTGGTAAAGTAAATCATCAAGGCTTAATTGACATTTTGTTCAGTCATATGCATGTGTGAGCATGTGCCAAGTTGATTCAAGAGAATTATTCAGAGGAGGATACCACAATGTCATACCTATCTATGAATAAAGCAATGCAAGCGAATACTTATGACATGCTACTCATATTAATAAATTGGAGTTAATCATGAGAGATCATGAACTACTAGACTTTCTTAAATGACATATACCTCACATGAACCAACTAAGCATGCTCACATGGATGAGTATATGTACAAAAATGAAAACAAATAGAGTTCATACCGGCCTCTCACCACAATCAGATCGTCGTATATCGTCATTATTGCCTTTTCACTTGTGTAGCTTGAATAATACGGAATGAAAACCACGCTCCAGCCACCGAAGACCATTGAACTCATAATGAACTTTACAGAACCAAAGAAGAACAGCAAATATTTTTGGTGTTTTCGAATTTGGAAGCAAGAACAAAAGGAAACAAGCAAACAAAGCAAAATCTTTTTGGATTTTCTTATAGCAAACCAACGATAGCAAATAAAGCAAGATAAAAGCAAGAAACCAAAGTAAACAAATGGTGAAGAGAAACAACAGAAATATTTTTGGTCTTTTTGTGTTTTAGGAAAGAAACAAAGAAAAAACAAGAAAATGAAAACTAAAAGAAACACAGAAAAGCAAGGTGGCAGAAATCTGCCAAAACTTGACAGCAGTACAGTAATCGATTTGTAAGAAATTCTTACGCTGCTCAGCTCGAAAAGTGTTAAACTAATGAAAGTTATATAACAACCTAGGGAACATGCAAAAAAATTGGCAGCTCAAAATAACGTTCTGACTGTGCTCACGAAGTTTTTTTAGTAACAGTCCAGAATCTGTTTTCAGGCAGCACTTCCCCAAATATCATCTCCCTCTCATTAGAAAACCACTCAAAGAAACTAAACAAGTATATACAAGTATCCAGAAACCATAATATGCAAAGAATGAGTGATGCCGGTATACCTCCCCCCAAGCTTAGGCTTTTGGCCTAAGTGGTGATCAACCCCATGGTGCCCGTGAAGTAGCACCTCCGTAGTACGACGAAGATGGATCATATTCCGGGTATGTGCTGGAAGAAGCACCCGGATACGTGACGGTGTAGTCGTAGGAGGGCTTGGCGTCCTTGGAGTCATGCTGCTGGTGGAAGCTGTGTATCTTCAGCTGCTCATCCACCTCCTCCTTAGAGCGCGACCATGGTTCCCCGTCAATACTGAACAAATCGGGCTGCGGCAAAGGGACTTCCCTCTCTTCCCCGTCAGCAAACAACATTCTATAGACAATATTATCTAAACTAGAGTCAGCTGTAACAAATTGATGACTCTTCATAGCAGCAATATCAAGCCTCATAGGAGTTATTTTCACATCAGCAGGGTTAAGAGGAAGATCTAGATATGCTAAAATGCGAGATGCAATAATTCCTCCAAATATGGGCCCCTTGTTAGACAAGCGGCGAGCAACAAGGGCACCAAGATGATAAGGTGTGTCTCCAGTGAGTGCAGCAATTAAGAAAGCAAGATGATAGCTAGATATATTACTAGTGTTCTCCCTACCAAGAATGCTAGTAGCAATGTAATAAGCAAAATACTTAATGGCGGGGAGTTGAATGTTTCTTATCTTGCCACGCTGAATGGTGCGACAATCATCATTGGTGATTCCTCGATAGAGCTCCAAGCAATTCCTTGGGGTTGTCCTCAATCTTCTTTGTCTGTACCTACAGGGGCAATATCCAATGCAGCACTAAAATCTTCCAACTTCATAGTAATAGGTTTACCATAGATCTTGAATGCAACTGTCGGGCGAAAGTGCTTGTTGTTGAACTTGAAGCTCTCCACAAAGATTTTAGTGAACATGTAGTATTGCTCACTCTCATCTCCCATGCATGTAGGTGGTTAAGCCTGCCTTACCGACGAGGGTCAAGAAATCAGCCAACAACCCTGCATTTCTCAAAAAGTCATAACATGGGAAGGATGAAGCATTAGGGACTCCATTGTCCTCTTCGGGTGCGAAGCTTGGTGCGATGAGGTCCTCATTATAGGATTGCCTGAATCGGGTGGATGACCTTGAGGGCCTCCCCGTGCTCGTCGTCTCTCTTTCAAACACTTCTCCAAAGTTGTGGTTATCCATCTTCCTTTTCTGAAATTTTTCAACAAACAATATAAAATTTGATTTGGTGACATATAATTGAGGGAAACTACCATAGGAACTTGCTAGAGTACTAATCATGCATCAAAACTAGTTTCTACCACTTAGAACAAGCATGCAAGCTCACTAAACATGTTACCTACAGCAGCAAAATATTCAAGATATACTCCACCAAACAAAATTCTACTTGGATAATCGGAGGAGTCACATACCGGAGAGCAAATGTGCCAAATTTCAGACAGAAATCTGGGCTGAGCAAAGATACCGAGAAATCTTGAGCTCTTGAGCAAAAACGCGAGTGAGAGGAACCTGGTGCGAGTTTTTTCGGGAGAGAGAAGAGAGTGGGAGGAAAAGATGAAGTAGTGGGGCAAGGAGGGGCCCACACGCCAGGGTGGCGCGCCCCCCTTGCTGGCCGCGCTGGCCTATCACTACGGGAAAAACGCTCGTTGCCGTGCAACCACATTTTGCCGTGTGCTCGCACACGGCAAAGAATACTTTGCCGTGCAACGTAAACAGAAAATGCACGGCAACCAGTAACGCACGGCAAAGAGGACCTACGGCACACAGCAAAGATAAAGCGCACGACAAAGCCTCAGCAAAGCGCACGGCAATGAAAGAAGGCACGGCAAAGAGAACAAGGCGTTGCCATGAGGGGTCCTTTGCCGTGCGCCAGCCCAGCCGCACGGCAAAGGCTTCTTTGTCGTGCGCTGTGCACAGCCGCACGGCAAAGGCTGCTTTGCCGTGAACATTTTCCTTTGCCGTGTACCTTGTGGTATTTTCTCCTTTTTCTTTCTATATTGTACTTATTTTAATGCTTATATTTTATTCTTGAAATATGAAAAGTACCACATCTTGATTAATGCAATGTTTATACTATATTTTTGCAATACGACAAGTACTCTAAGTCTCCCCCTCCAACATATCAGGGTTTCGGCGTAAACAAACCGCGTTCGGGGAATCTTCCAAGTGCTATCGCCTGAAAGAGAGGAATGCCACACAGCCTTGCACCATTTGGTGAATCACACATTCCAACACACTTTCACACATATCCTAGGTCTGCTTGCAAGTTTTGGTGGCATTCCGGTGCTCCGGAGGTCATTCCCCCCCCGAAAATGGCGGTCTGCGTGCCTCGGGGGGTCTACCCCCCTAGATTTCACTACGCGAGGAACCACCAACATACTTTTTGATAGGTTTAGTTTTGATTAGGCCATATACACATGGCAAGCTAGGTTTGGCACAATTTGGCACATTGTAGCCACCGGTATACCCGTAGCGGGACACTTCAGCCTACAAGTCGAGGAATCTTCCAAGTGCTATCGCCCGAAAGAGAGGAATCTCACACATGGGAGCTATACCTTGCACAATTTGGTGAATCACACCTTCGAACACACTTTCACACATATCCTAGGTCCACATGCAAGTTTTGGTGGCATTCCGGTGCTCCGGCGGTCGTTCTCTCCCGAAATCGGCGGTCTGCGTGCCTCGGGGGGTCTACCCCCTAGATTTCACCGCGCGAGGTTCCACCAACATACTTTTTGATAGGTTTAGTTTTGATTAGACAATATACACATGGAAATCTAGGTTTGGCACACTTTGGCACATTGTAGCCACCGGTATACCCGCAGCGGGACACTTCAGCCTACAAGTCGAGGAATCTTCCAAGTGCTATCGCCCGAAAGAGAGGAATCTCACACATGGGAGCTATACCTTGCACCATTTGGTGAATCACACCTTCCAACACACTTTCACACATATCCTAGGTCCACATGCAAGTTTTGGTGGCATTCCGGTGCTCCGGCGGTCGTTCTCTCCCGAAAACGGCGGTCTGCGTGCCTCGGGGGGTCTACCCCCCTAGATTTCATCGCGCGAGGTTCCACCAACATACTTTTTGATAGGTTTAGTTTTGATTAGGCCATATACACATGTAAATCTAGGTTTGGCACACTTTGGCACATTGTAGCCACCGGTATACCCGCAGCGGGACACTTCAGCCTACAAGTCGAGGAATCTTCCAAGTGCTATCGCCCGAAAGAGAGGAATCTCACACATGGGAGCTATACCTTGCACCATTTGGTGAATCACACCTTCCAACACACTTTCACACATATCCTAGGTCCACATGCAAGTGTTGGTGGCATTCCGGTGCTCCGGCGGTCGTTCTCTCCCGAAAACGGCGGTCTGCGTGCCTCGGGGGGTCTACCCCCTAGATTTCACCGCGCGAGGTTCCACCAACATACTTTTTGATAGGTTTAGTTTTGATTAGGCCATATACACATGGAAAGCTAGGTTTGGAACACTTTGGCACATTGTAGCCACCGGTATACCCGCAGCGGGACACTTCAGCCTACAAGTCGAGGAATCTTCCAAGTGCTATCGCCCGAAAGAGAGGAATCTCACACATGGGAGCTATACCTTGCACCATTTGGTGAATCACACCTTCCAACACACATTCACACATATCCTAGGTCCACATGCAAGTTTTGGTGGCATTCCGGTGCTCCGGCGGTCGTTCTCTCCCGAAAACGGCGGTCTGCGTGCCTCGGGGGGTCTACCCCCCTAGATTTCACCGCGCGAGGTTCCACCAACATAATTTTTGATAGGTTTGGTTTTGATTAGGCCATATACACATGGAAAGCTAGGTTTGGCATACTTTGGCACATTGTAGCCACCGGTATACCCGCAGCGGGACACTTCAGCCTACAAGTCGAGGAATCTTCCAAGTGCTATCGCCCGAAAGAGAGGAATCTCACACATGGGAGCTATACCTTGCACCATTTGGTGAATCACACCTTCCAACACACTTTCACACATATCCTAGGTCCACATGCAAGTTTTGGTGGCATTCCGGTGCTCCGGCGGTCGTTCTCTCCCGAAAACGGCGGTCTGCGTGCCTCGGGGGGTCTACCCCCCTAGATTTCACCGCGCGAGGTTCCACCAACATAATTTTTGATAGGTTTAGTTTTGATTAGGCCATATACACATGGAAAGCTAGGTTTGTCATACTTTGGCACATTGTATCCACCGGTACACCCGCAGCGGGACACTTCAGCCTACAAGTCGAGGAATCTTCCAAGTGCTATCGCCCGAAAGAGAGGAATCTCACACATGGGAGCTATACCTTGCACCATTTGGTGAATCACAACTTCCAACACACTTTCACACATATCCTAGGTCCACATGCAAGTTTTGGTGGCATTCCGGTGCTCCGGCGGTCGTTCTCTCCCGAAAACGGCGGTCTGCGTGCCTCGGGGGGTCTACCCCCTAGATTTCACCGCGCGAGGTTCCACCAACATACTTTTTGATAGGTTTAGTTTTGATTAGGCCATATACACATGGAAAGATAGGTTTTGCATACTTTGGCACATTGTAGCCACCGGTATACCCGCAGTGGGACACTTCAGCCTACAAGTCGAGGAATCTTCCAAGTGCTATCACCCGAAAGACAGGAATCTCACACATGGGAGCTATACCTTGCACCATTTGGTGAATCACACCTTCCAACACACTTTCACACATATCCTAGGTCCACATGCAAGTTTTGGTTGCATTCCGGTGCTCCGGCGGTCGTTCTCTCCCGAAAACGGCGGTCTGCGTGCCTCGGGGGGTCTACCCCCCTAGATTTCACCGCGCGAGGTTCCACCAACATACTTTTTGATAGGTTTAGTTTTGATTAGGCCATATACACATGAAAAGCTAGGTTTGGCACACTTTGGTACATTGTAGCCACCGGTATACCCGCAGCGGGACACTTCAGCCTACAAGTCGAGGAATCTTCCAAGTGCTATCGCCCGAAAGAGAGGAATCTCACACATGGGAGCTATACCTTGCACCATTTGGTGAATCACACCTTCCAACACACTTTCACACATATCCTAGGTCCACATGCAAGTTTTGGTGGCATTTCGGTGCTCCGGCGGTTGTTCTCTCCCGAAAACGGCGGTCTGCGTGCCTCGGGGGGTCCACCCCCCTAGATTTCACCGCGCGAGGTTCCACCAACATACTTTTTGATAGGTTTAGTTTTTATTAGGCCATATACACATGGAAATATAGGTTTGGCACACTTTGTCACATTGTAGCCACCGGTATACCCGCAGCGGGACACTTCAGCCTACAAGTCGAGGAATCTTCCAAGTGCTATCGCCCGAAAGAGAGGAATCTCACACGTGGGAGCTATACCTTGCACCATTTGGTGAATCACACCTTCCAACACACTTTCACACATATCCTAGGTCCACATGCAAGTTTTGGTGGCATTTCGGTGCTCCGGCGGTCGTTCTCTCCCGAAAACGGCGGTCTGCGTGCCTCGGGGGGTCTACCCCCCTAGATTTCACCGCGCGAGGTTCCACCACCATACTTTTTGATAGGTTTAGTTTTGATTAGGCCATATACACATGGAAATATAGGTTTGGGACACTTTGGCACATTGTAGCCACCGGTATACCCGCAGCGAGACACTTCAGCCTACAAGTCAAGGAATCTTCCAAGTGCTATCGCCCGATAGAGAGGAATCTCACACATGGGAGCTATACCTTGCACCATTTGGTGAATCACACCTTCCAACACACTTTCACACATATCATAGGTCCACATGCAAGTGTTGCTGGCATTCCGGTGCTCCGGCGGTCGTTCTCTCCCGAAAACGGCGGTCTGCGTGCCTCGGGGGGTCTACCCCCCTAGATTTCACCGCGCGAGGTTCCACCAACATACTTTTTGATAGGTTTAGTTTTGATTAGGGAATATACACATGGAAAGCTAGGTTTGGCACACTTTGGCACATTGTAGCCACCGGTATACCCGCAGCAGGACACTTCAGCCTACAAGTCGAGGAATCTTCCAAGTGCTATCGCCCGAAAGAGAGGAATATCACACATGGGAGCTATACCTTTCACCATTTGGTGAATCACACCTTCCAACACACTTTCACACATATCCTAGGTCCACATGCAAGTTTTGGTTGCATTCCGATGCTCCGGCGGTCGTTCTCTCCCGAAACGGCGGTCGCGTGCCTCGTGGGGTCTACCCCCCTAGATTTCACCGCGCGAGGTTCCACCAACATAATTTTTGATAGGTTTAGTTTTGATTAGGCCATATACACATGGAAAGCTAGGTTTGGCACACTTTGGCACATTGTAGCCACCGGTATACCCGCAGCGGGACACTTCAACCTACAAGTCGAGGAATCTTCCAAGTGCTATCGCCCGAAAGAGAGGAATCTCACACATGGGAGCTATACCTTGCACCATTTGGTGAATCACACCTTCCAACACACTTCCACACATATCATAGGTCCACATGCAAGTGTTGCTGGCATTCCGGTGCTCCGGCGGTCGTTCTCTCCCGAAAACGGCGGTCTGCGTGCCTCGGGGGGTCTACCCCCCTAGATTTCACCGCGCGAGGTTCCACCAACATACTTTTTGATAGGTTTAGTTTTGATTAGGCCATATACACATGGGAAGCTAGGTTTTTCATACTTTGGCACATTGTAGCCACCGGTATACCCGCAGCGAGACACTTCAGCCTACAAGTCAAGGAATCTTCCAAGTGCTATCGCCCGATAGAGAGGAATCTCACACATGGGAGCTATACCTTGCACCATTTGGTGAATAACACCTTCCAACACACTTTCACACATATCATAGGTCCACATGCAAGTGTTGCTGGCATTCCGGTGCTCCGGCGGTCGTTCTCTCCCGAAAACGGCGGTTCGAGTGCCTCGGGGGTCTACCCCCCTAGATTTCACCGCGCGAGGTTCCACCAACATACTTTTTGATAGGTTTAGTTTTGATTAGGGAATATACACATGGAAAGCTAGGTTTGGCACACTTTGGCACATTGTAGCCACCGGTATACCCGCAGCGGGACACTTCAGCCTACAAGTCGAGGAATCTTCCAAGTGCTATCGCCCGAAAGAGAGGAATCTCACACATAGGAGCTATACCTTTCACCATTTGGTGAATCACACCTTCCAACACACTTTCACACATATCCTAGGTCCACATGCAAGTTTTGGTTGCATTCCGATGCTCCGGCGGTCGTTCTCTCCCGAAAACGGCGGTCTGCGTGCCTCGGGGGGTCTACCCCCCTAGATTTCACCGCGCGAGGTTCCACCAACATACTTTTTGATAGGTTTAGTTTTGATTAGGCCATATACACATGGAAAGCTAGGTTTGGCACACTTTGGCACATTGTAGCCACCGGTATACCCGCAGCGGGACACTTCAGACCTACAAGTCGAGGAATCTTCCAAGTGCTATCGCCCGAAAGAGAGGAATCTCACACATGGGAGCTATACCTTGCACCATTTGGTGAATCACACCTTCCAACACACTTCCACACATATCATAGGTCCACATGCAAGTGTTGGTGGCATTCCGGTACTTCGGCGGTCGTTCTCTCCCGAAAACGGCGGTCTGCGTGCCTCGGGGGGTCTACCCCCCTAGATTTCACCGCGCGAGGTTCCACCAACATACTTTTTGATAGGTTTAGTTTTGATTAGGCCATATACACATTGAAAGCTAGGTTTTTCATACTTTGGCACATTGTAGCCACCGGTATACCCGCAGCGGGACACTTCGACCTACAAGTCGAGGAATCTTCCAAGTGCTATCGCCCGAAAGAGAGGAATCTCACACATGGGAGCTATACCTTGCACCATTTGGTGAATCACACCTTCCAACACACTTTCACACATATCCTAGGTCCACATGCAAGTTTTGGTGGCATTCCGGTGCTCCGGCGGTCGTTCTCTCCCGAAAACGGCGGTCTGCGTGCCTCAGGGGGTCTACCCCCCTAGATTTCACCGCGCGAGGTTCCACCACCATACTTTTTGATAGGTTTAGTTTTGATTAGGCCATATACACATGGAAATATAGGTTTGGCACACTTTGGCACATTGTAGCCACCGGTATACCCGCAGCGGGACACTTCAGCCTACAAGTCGAGGAATCTTCCAAGTGCTATCGCCCGAAAGAGAGGAATCTCACACATGGGAGCTATACCTTGAACCATTTGGTGAATCACACCTTCCAACACACTTTCACACATATCCTAGGTCCACATGCAAGTGTTGGTGGCATTCCGGTGCTCCGGCGGTCGTTCTCTCCCGAAAACGGCAGTCTGCGTGCCTCGGGGGGTCTACCCCCCTAGATTTCACCGCGCGAGGTTCCAACAACATACTTTTTGATAGGTTTAGTTTTTATTAGGCAATATACACATGGAAAGCTAGGTTTGGCACACTTTGGCACATTGTAGCCACCGGTATACCCGCGACGAGACACTTCGACCTACAAGTCAAGGAATCTTCCAAGTGCTATCGCCCGATAGAGAGGAATCTCACACATGGGAGCTATACCTTGCACCATTTGGTGAATCACACCTTCCAACACACTTTCACACATATCATAGGTCCACATGCAAGTGTTGCTGGCATTCCGGTGCTCCGGCGGTCGTTCTCTCCAGAAAACGGCGGTCTGCGTGCCTCGGGGGTTCTACCCCCCTAGATTTCACCGCGCGAGGTTCCACCAACATACTTTTTGATAGGTTTAGTTTTGATTAGGCAATATACACATGGAAAGCTAGGTTTGGCACACTTTGGCACATTGTAGCCACCGGTATACCCGCAGCGGGACACTTCGACCTACAAGTCAAGGAATCTTCCAAGTGCTATCGCCCGAAAGAGAGGAATCTCACACATGGGAGCTATACCTTGCACCATTTGGTGAATCACACCTTCCAACACACTTTCACACATATCCTAGGTCCACATGCAAGTTTTGGTTGCATTCCGATGCTCCGGCGGTCGTTCTCTCCCGAAAACGGCGGTCTGCGTGCCTCAGGGGGTCTACCCCCCTAGATTTCACCGCGCGAGGTTCCACCAACATACTTTTTGATAGGTTTAGTTTTGATTAGGGAATATACACATGGAAAGCTAGGTTTGGCACACTTTGGCACATTGTAGCCACCGGTATACCCGCAGCGGGACACTTCAGCCTACAAGTCGAGGAATCTTCCAAGTGCTATCGCCCGAAAGAGAGGAATCTCACACATGGGAGCTATACCTTTCACCATTTGGTGAATCACACCTTCCAACACACTTTCACACATATCCTAGGTCCACATGCAAGTTTTGGTTGCATTCCGATGCTCCGGCGGTCGTTCTCTCCCGAAAACGGCGGTCTGCGTGCCTCAGGGGGTCTACCCCCCTAGATTTCACCGCGCGAGGTTCCACCAACATAATTTTTGATAGGTTTAGTTTTGATTAGGCCATATACACATGGAAAGCTAGGTTTGGCACACTTTGGCACATTGTAGCCACCGGTATACCCGCAGCGGGACACTTCGAGCTACAAGTCGAGGAATCTTCCAAGTGCTATCGCCCGAAAGAGAGGAATCTCACACATGGGAGCTATACCTTGCACCATTTGGTGAATCACACCTTCCAACACACTTCCACACATATCATAGGTCCACATGCAAGTGTTGCTGGCATTCCGGTGCTCCGGCGGTCGTTCTCTCCCGAAAACGGCGGTCTGCGTGCCTCGGGGGGTCTACCCCCCTAGATTTCACCGCGCGAGGTTCCACCAACATACTTTTTGATAGGTTTAGTTTTGATTAGGCCATATACACATGGAAAGCTAGGTTTTTCATACTTTGGCACATTGTAGCCACCGGTATACCCGCAGCGAGACACTTCAGCCTACAAGTCAAGGAATCTTCCAAGTGCTATCGCCCGATAGAGAGGAATCTCACACATGGGAGCTATACCTTGCACCATTTGGTGAATAACACCTTCCAACACACTTTCACACATATCATAGGTCCACATGCAAGTGTTGCTGGCATTCCGGTGCTCCGGCGGTCGTTCTCTCCCGAAAACGGCGGTCTGCGTGCCTCGGGGGGTCTACCCCCCTAGATTTCACCGCGCGAGGTTCCACCAACATACTTTTTGATAGGTTTAGTTTTGATTAGGGAATATACACATGGAAAGCTAGGTTTGGCACACTTTGGCACATTGTAGCCACCGGTATACCCGCAGCGGGACACTTCAACCTACAAGTCGAGGAATCTTCCAAGTGCTATCGCCCGAAAGAGAGGAATCTCACACATGGGAGCTATACCTTTCACCATTTGGTGAATCACACCTTCCAACACACTTTCACACATATCCTAGGTCCACATGCAAGTTTTGGTTGCATTCCGATGCTCCGGCGGTCGTTCTCTCCCGAAAACGGCGGTCTGCGTGCCTCAGGGGGTCTACCCCCCTAGATTTCACCGCGCGAGGTTCCACCAACATACTTTTTGATAGGTTTAGTTTTGATTATGCCATATACACATGGAAAGCTAGGTTTGGCACACTTTGGCACATTGTAGCCACCGGTATACCCGCAGCGGGACACTTCAGCCTACAAGTCGAGGAATCTTCCAAGTGCTATCGCCCGAAAGAGAGGAATCTCACACATGGGAGCTATACCTTGCACCATTTGGTGAATCACACCTTCCAACACACTTCCACACATATCATAGGTCCACATGCAAGTGTTGGTGGCATTCCGGTACTTCGGCGGTCGTTCTCTCCCGAAAACGGCGGTCTGCGTGCCTCGGGGTCTACCCCCTAGATTTCACCGCGCGAGGTTCCACCAACATACTTTTTGATAGGTTTAGTTTTGATTAGGCCATATACACATTGAAAGCTAGGTTTTTCATACTTTGGCACATTGTAGCCACCGGTATACCCGCAGCGGGACACTTCAGCCTACAAGTCGAGGAATCTTCCAAGTGCTATCGCCCGAAAGAGAGGAATCTCACACATGGGAGCTATACCTTGCACCATTTGGTGAATCACACCTTCCAACACACTTTCACACATATCCTAGGTCCACATGCAAGTTTTGGTGGCATTCCGGTGCTCCGGCGGTCGTTCTCTCCCGAAAACGGCGGTCTGCGTGCCTCGGGGGTCTACCCCCCTAGATTTCACGCGCGAGGTTCCACCACCATACTTTTTGATAGGTTTAGTTTTGATTAGGCCATATACACATGGAAATATAGGTTTGGCACACTTTGGCACATTGTAGCCACCGGTATACCCGCAGCGGGACACTTCAGCCTACAAGTCGAGGAATCTTCCAAGTGCTATCGCCCGAAAGAGAGGAATCTCACACATGGGAGCTATACCTTGAACCATTTGGTGAATCACACCTTCCAACACACTTTCACACATATCCTAGGTCCACATGCAAGTGTTGGTGGCATTCCGGTGCTCCGGCGGTCGTTCTCTCCCGAAAACGGCAGTCTGCGTCCCTCGGGGGGTCTACCCCCCTAGATTTCACCGCGCGAGGTTCCAACAACATACTTTTTGATAGGTTTAGTTTTTATTAGGCAATATACACATGGAAAGCTAGGTTTGGCACACTTTGGCACATTGTAGCCACCGGTATACCCGCAGCGAGACACTTCAGCCTACAAGTCAAGGAATCTTCCAAGTGCTATCGCCCGATAGAGAGGAATCTCACACATGGGAGCTATACCTTGCACCATTTGGTGAATCACACCTTCCAACACACTTTCACACATATCATAGGTCCACATGCAAGTGTTGCTGGCATTCCGGTGCTCCGGCGGTCGTTCTCTCCAGAAAACGGCGGTCTGCGTGCCTCGGGGGTTCTACCCCCCTAGATTTCACCGCGCGAGGTTCCACCAACATAATTTTTGATAGGTTTAGTTTTGATTAGGCAATATACACATGGAAAGCTAGGTTTGGCACACTTTGGCACATTGTAGCCACCGGTATACCCGCAGTGGGACACTTCAGCCTACAAGTCGAGGAATCTTCCAAGTGCTATCGCCCGAAAGAGAGGAATCTCACACATGGGAGCTATACCTTGCACCATTTGGTGAATCACACCTTCCAACACACTTTCACACATATCCTAGGTCCACATGCAAGTTTTGGTTGCATTCCGATGCTCCGGCGGTCGTTCTCTCCCGAAACGGCGGTCATGCGTGCCTCGGGGGTCTACCCCCTAGATTTCACCGCGCGAGGTTCCACCAACATACTTTTTGATAGGTTTAGTTTTGATTAGGCCATATACACATGGAAAGCTAGGTTTGGCACACTTTCGCACATTGTAGCCACCGGTATACCCGCAGCGGGACACTTCAGCCTACAAGTCGAGGAATCTTCCAAGTGCTATCGCCCGATAGAGAGGAATCTCACACATGGGAGCTATACCTTGCACCATTTGGTGAATCACACCTTCCAACACACTTTCACACATATCATAGGTCCACATGCAAGTGTTGCTGGCATTCCGGTGCTCCGGCGGTCGTTCTCTCCCGAAACGGCGGTCTGCGTGCCTCGAGGGGGTCTACCCCCCTAGATTTCACCGCGCGAGGTTCCACCAACATAATTTTTGATAGGTTTAGTTTTGATTAGGCAATATACACATGGAAAGCTAGGTTTGGCACACTTTGGCACATTGTAGCCACCGGTATACCCGCAGCGGGACACTTCAGCCTACAAGTCGAGGAATCTTCCAAGTGCTATCGCCCGAAAGAGGGGAATCTCACACATGGGAGCTATACCTTGCACCATTTGGTGAATCACACCATCCAACACACTTTCACACATATCCTAGGTCCACATGCAAGTTTTGGTGGCATTCTGGTGCTCCGGCGGTCGTTCTCTCCCGAAAACGGCGGTATGCGTGCCTCGGGGGGGTCTACTCCCCTAGATTTCACCGCGCGAGGTTCCACCAACATACTTTTTGATAGGTTTAGTTTTTATTAGGCCATATACACATGGAAATCTAGGTTTGGCACACTTTGGCACATTGTAGCCACCGGTATACCCGCAGCGGGACACTTCGACCTACAAGTCGAGGAATCTTCCAAGTGCTATCGCCCGAAAGAGAGGAATCTCACACATGGGAGCTATACCTTGCACCATTTGGTGAATCACACCATCCAACACACTTTCACACATATCCTAGGTCCACATGCAAGTTTTGGTGGCATTCCGGTGCTCCGGCGGTCGTTCTCTCCCGAAAACGGCGGTCACGCGTGCCTCGGGGGGTCTACTCCCCTAGATTTCACCGCGCGAGGTTCCACCAACATACTTTTTGATAGGTTTAGTTTTGATTAGGCCATATACACATGGAAATATAGGTTTGGCACACTTTGGCACATTGTAGCCACCGGTATACCCGTAGCGGGACACTTCAGCCTACAAGTCGAGGAATCTTCCAAGTGCTATCGCCCGAAAGAGAGGAATCTCACACATGGGAGCTATACCTTGCACCATTTGGTGAATCAAACCTTCCAACACACTTTCACACATATCCTAGGTCCACATCCAAGTGTTGGTGGCATTCCGGTGCTCCGGCGGTCGTTCTCTCCCGAAAACGGCGGTCTGCGTGCCTCGGGGGGGTCTACCCCCCTAGATTTCACCGCGCGAGGTTCCACCAACATACTTTTTGATAGGTTTAGTTTTTATTAGGCAATATACACATGGAAAGCTAGGTTTGGCACACTTTGGCACATTGTAGCCACCGGTATACCCGCAGCGGGACACTTCAGCCTACAAGTCAAGGAATCTTCCAAGTGCTATAGCCCGAAAGAGAGGAATCTCACACATGGGAGCTATACCTTGCACCATTTGGTGAATCACACCATCCAACACACTTTCACACATATCCTAGGTCCACATGCAAGTTTTGGTGCCATTCCGGTGCTCCGGCGGTCGTTCTCTCCCGAAAACGGCGGTCTGCGTGCCTCGGGGGGTCTACCCCCCTAGATTTCACCGCGCGAGGTTCCACCAACATACTTTTTGATAGGTTTAGTTTTGATTAGGCCATATACACATGGAAATCTAGGTTTGGCACACTTTGGCACATTGTAGCCACCGGTATACCCGCAGCGGGACACTTCAGCCTACAAGTCGAGGAATCTTCCAAGTGCTATCGCCCGAAAGAGAGGAATCTCACACATGGGAGCTATACCTTGCACCATTTGGTGAATCAAACCTTCCAACACACTTTCACACATATCCTAGGTCCACATGCAAGTGTTGGTGGCATTCCGGTGCTCCGGCGGTCGTTCTCTCCCGAAAACGGCGGTCTGCGTGCCTCGGGGGGTTACCCCCTAGATTTCACCGCGCGAGGTTCCACCAACATACTTTTTGATAGGTTTAGTTTTTATTAGGCAATATACACATGGAAAGCTAGGTTTGGCACACTTTGGCACATTGTAGCCACCGGTATACCCGCAGCGGGACACTTCAGCCTACAAGTCAAGGAATCTTCCAAGTGCTATCGCCCGATAGAGAGGAATCTCACACATGGGAGCTATACCTTGCACCATTTGGTGAATCACACCTTCCAACACACTTTCACACATATCATAGGTCCACATGAAAGTGTTGCTGGCATTCCGGTGCTCCGGCGGTCGTTCTCTCCCGAAAATGGCGGTCTGCGTGCCTCGAGGGGGTCTACCCCCCTAGATTTCACCGCGCGAGGTTCCACCAACATAATTTTTGATAGGTTTAGTTTTGATTAGGCAATATACACATGGAAAGCTAGGTTTGGCACACTTTGGCACATTGTAGCCACCGGTATACCCGCAGCGGGACACTTCAGCCTACAAGTCGAGGAATCTTCCAAGTGCTATCGCCCGAAAGAGAGGAATCTCACACATGGGAGCTATACCTTGCACCATTTGGTGAATCACACCATCCAACACACTTTCACACATATCCTAGGTCCACATGCAAGTTTTGGTGGCATTCTGGTGCTCCGGCGGTCGTTCTCTCCCGAAAACGGCGGTATGCGTGCCTCGGGGGGTCTACCCCCCTAGATTTCACCGCGCGAGGTTCCACCAACATACTTTTTGATAGGTTTAGTTTTTATTAGGCCATATACACATGGAAATCTAGGTTTGGCACACTTTGGCACATTGTAGCCACCGGTATACCCGCAGCGGGACACTTCAGCCTACAAGTCGAGGAATCTTCCAAGTGCTATCGCCCGAAAGAGAGGAATCTCACACATGGGAGCTATACCTTGCACCATTTGGTGAATCACACCATCCAACACACTTTCACACATATCCTAGGTCCACATGCAAGTTTTGGTGGCATTCCGGTGCTCCGGCGGTCGTTCTCTCCCGAAACGGCGGTCTGCGTGCCTCGGGGTCTACCCCCCTAGATTTCACCGCGCGAGGTTCCACCAACATACTTTTTGATAGGTTTAGTTTTTATTAGGCCATATACACATGGAAATCTAGGTTTGGCACACTTTGGCACATTGTAGCCACC
>NC_061510.1:172912787-172967831 GCF_022539505.1 Lolium rigidum
TCCGCATTGAGTGCTCATATGTAGGTGTACTAGATGCACCACCATGCCCAATTTGGGCACATTATAATAAAATATGTCACAAATATGGCCATATATAACTATATATATTATTCGGCTTGAAACCCATGAATCTTCATACACGATAGTCCATTTTGTGAAGAAAAAATGTTTTTTATTACCCTATCACGGGTTTCTTATTTTCCCTGTCCACTAGTCCTCTCTAGGGGTGGACACAAAGTTCAAGGCTCGAGGTTCGGCTCGGGCTCGACAAGGCTCGGCTCGGGCTCGACTCGGCTCGAAGGTCGGACAAGCCAAGCCTAAACCTTCAGATCAAGGCTCGAGGCTCGACAAGCCTGCTCGATGAAGCTCGCAAGCCGGCTCCAAGGCTCGATGTATACAAAAATTATCATGATCTTTGCTAAAAAAATATAACATTTCACAATTATAAACAACAATTGAGCATGAATACATTCATTCACTTATGACTTTGTAAATCTCATGTTGAATATGCACCACACGAATAAAAGAAAATTATCATTCACTATATTTTTGTATTAAATTTTCTGTTGTATAAATAGTTTCAGCAACTAAAGAGACCAAAAAGGTATTAATTAAGATATGAGTACATGGTTTTTAATCAACCAACCTAAAGATTTCTTAAGATATGGGTACAAAGTTTACCTTGACTAAAGGACACCTTTTTTGCAAATTAAAATGGTCACAGAATAACACTAACAGCCATCCTTTTATTTCTATTAGCTTGCTGAGCATGTTAGGTACGCTAATACTTATGCTTCAACAATTGAACGGAAGTCTTGAAAATTCAACCATGCACAACTATGACATGTATGACAGTCCAGACTTTAAGTGATTTTTTTAGACAAACCAGATTTTATATTTTATACATCACACCACCTAGTTTGGCTGTATCTCAATCGGACTGCACCTAACGCTGCACAAGAACGAGCAGGGAATGGGGAATATCGCGTGCATCAGGCGTGAGCAGAACAGGACTTCAGTAGGTAGGCTAATTTTAGTGGATGGCTCACGAGCGACGAGCCGAGCCTCGAGCCATCCGAGCCGAGCCTCGAGCCCACTTTTCTATTTCCAATCTGCAGCAAGCCAAGCCTGGCTCGGCTCGAATTCCTGCGAGCCTTATCGAGTCGAGCCTCGAGCCGGCTCGGCTCGACTCGATTCCACCCCTAGTCCTCTCTTCCTTCCTCCCAAGGTGGGGTCTTCCATTTTGGGGTTGCCTTCTGCTTGGGGCAAAATTTGACCTTGTCTTTTGCCCTTTTTATTTTATTATCTTTATACTTGCCAATCATGGGTAGAAATTTGGGCCTCTCCTGATTTCTTTTTAATTCATTTACTTTGCCGTATTCTAAGTGGGGTCAAGGGAACGTTGTAGTTCTAATTAAGCAAAGATGATCTTGACACAAGGAAATGAATATTGTTTCTATGGCCAGAAACAATGCTCTAAATGATTGAACAACTTTTTTCAATTAAATTTAGTTTCCTCCAAAACACCAACATAAGCTCTTTATTTCAAACATGGCCTAAAATGTCGAGGAAAGAAAATTTTCTGAACCAAGTAGCTCGGCTTCGAATCGCATAAGATTTTCTTTTTTTCTGGTGGAATCATATTAAATCCCTTGAAAGCTCCCTTTACCAGATAAGATACTCGATTTGACCTGACCTACAAAACAAAATGTACAACAAAGCATTATTCCTTTGGATCATAAACTTTTCATTGTGCAAAGTAAATCAAAATATGTTCTTATCTTTCAAAGTCAATCTTTTCAGCTTTAATAAGTGGGCGGCAGTTGCGCTGATGTTTCCTCGCGTGCCCTCTGTTTTCGCTGAAGACTCAGCACGTTGTGCGTGTCGGAGAGAACAGCGTACGTAGTACTACACAGTACTGTGGTCCGTGGAAGATAAAGGCGTGACTACAGAAAGGATTCGTCTACTGAACTGAAAACGGGTACAGGATTTTCAGTTGGCTTGGAATTTTCTTCGTGGGCCCTACGAGACGCGAGGAGAAAAGAAATCTGATCCGACGGCAAATTCCCCACTGAGCACTGATCCCACTACCCTGAAATTCTTCTGACCACTAGCTCAGTTTATCCATTGCTTTTGCTAGGAATTTTGGGTGACTGGTGGTGGACCTTATTTGCAATTCATCAGTGCTATGTGGATCTTCAGAATACATACCCACTTGCCTTCCATCATCCATCTCACAAGCTCCACAGCGTTCACTCTCACTGGAGATAGCGACCATGTAGATATTTTATTTTTCACAAAATTAACCAGTTAACTGATATTGTAGTACTTCATTGCAGAGAAAACAGTACAATTCAAGTTAATCTGGTGAGATTAGCTTACAACTCAATTCGTAACCGTATGTAGCGTGCATCCTCCACTAGTTAATTACAACAACAAAAAATGCAACATGTGCGGATATGCAAAGTATGTTTTCCCTTCTTGTTTCCCTAAGTTGTAGGAGTATTTCTTATTTATTTTTCTTAGGGCATCTTCGATAGCCCGACGCAAATGAATTCGGGCGGTTCGTTTTGGTCAGCGCAGGAGGACATGACCAAACCCAGCCATGTGACCGGGTTGGGAATGCACCAGCGTGGACAGGCCACGGACCGCTCGCGTGCCCTCCTGCATGGTCCTTGGCCCCACATGTCCGCGACCGAGCGGTCGCTTCGCCTTTGGTGCGCTAGTCTTCTGCGCCACCATGAATGGCCCGCTTCAGCTTCAGTGTGCTTGCGAGGGCTCGCAGGTGACGCTGGTCTTCTGAGCTCCCATCACTACCATGCTTACTTGGGGTGTTGCGTCAGAATTGATGGCATCCACGTACGTGTCCTTCTCAAGGAAAACGGCCACACATGCGCTCGCCCACACCACACCACCATTGCCACTCTTGCTCTGTCTCCATAGCACCGGAAGCACCCCTCGAGAAGACCATGGGAAAGTTCTGACCGTGGAAGAAGACGAATGACGACGGCGAGGCCGGGTCCTCGCAAGCCAAGCTAAAGCGCATTCTCGTCAACATCAACGTGGATGTGGCATGGACTCTCTACCGGAGCAGGACATGCGTCCACCTCCCTGGAGACTAGCACCTCAACACGTCAAGGGTGCCTGTGTGTTGCCGATTCGGCACCAAGGGCGAGCGCAACAGGATAACGCGCTCCATATCTGCTGCAGGACCCGCGCCTATGGCCTCAACTCCCCGATGTGGGATACATATCTATGGCTAGCATCGGTCCCCGTCATCCTGACCAACGATGATGACGAGGAGGACTAGAATCTAGATATGTCTAGGGTTTCTACCAAGGTTTTTCTATTTCTATATTTTCTGTTTTTATTTTGCCTGTATAAATTAAGTTTGCAACATATAAATTTTGTCAAAAAATTGTGTCGGGCCAGTCTGACCCCCACCAAGACATATAAGGGGCGACATGGCCTATTTGTGCATGTGGCCTGGCCTAAATAAATTAAAATGGACGTATTAGTGGAAAGTGGGTTGAGCTGCATGTAGCCCTTTATTTTTAAAAATTCAAAAACTATATTTTAAGTTTAAAAAATCTGGAAAAAAATCTTGGATGTAGTCAATGATGAAATCTACAAACGTGCAAAATGTCAATATGAAATTCTTAGTATTTTAGGCTACACAAAAATGATAAAATTTAACAAGTTCTATAGGTTTGAACTATGCACTATTCATCATAGTCAGATCCACATTTCGAATTGAGATTTTGCATGTTTGTTGATTTCATCATTAGCTACATCTAGAAAAATTTCAGATTTCTTTAAAACTTAAAATTATGATTTCTAAATTTTTGAGAAAAAAAAAGCCTTCATTTACAATTTTCGCGTATTAGTGTCTGAAATAGGTCCGCTGGAATCGCCCCACACGTTGGCTCGCATGAACAACCAATTAAGCGCCCAGCCCCTTGAAGACGCAGTACTTTCTACCTCCTGTCCTTCTCGCTTTTCATTATGATTATTCCTGTCCATGACGTGGGTAAACCTTGCAGTTTGCTTCCTTCAGCGTGCTCGGTCCAACTTGGACCGCTGACCTGCTCCGTCGTCGCCGTACCCGTACTGCCCACACCACCCTCGCAGTGGCTTCCCATTCCATTACCACCAAAGACCAGCTCCCCTCTTCTTCTTCTTCCTCCACCTCCAGCCAGCGCCTCGCTTCCTTTCACACTAGAGCCAAGGAGACCTATCGACCTCCTCTCCCCGCGCCCGGCCTCAGCCTACTCTGCCATGGCGCCCCGCGTGCCCTCCCTCCTCGTCGCCGCCGTCCTCCTGCTGGGCCTGGCCGCCGGCGCGGCGCGGGCGTCCAACGAGGAAGGGGACGCGCTCTACGCGCTGCGGATGCGGCTGTCGGACCCCAACGGCGTGCTGCAGAGCTGGGATCCCACCCTCGTCAACCCCTGCACCTGGTTCCACGTCACCTGCGATCACGCCAGCCGCGTCGTCCGCCTGTAAGCTCATTCTCCTCTCGCTTCCATACCGCCTCCCACCGTTCAAGATTTTAGCTGCGACGAATTCTCTGGGCTTGCTCAGATTATGATTATGCTAGTAGAGTACGACCGTGTTCTTCATTCTTTCTTTCATGTGAGGCGAACAACTGTGTGTTTCTGCTACTTCCCCTACAGATAATCCATTTGCTTTTGCTTTGTTCATAAAAATCGACGATGCCACCAAAATGTTTTTGAAAAAATCGTAAGATACCGATGAACACATAGAAAATCATGATGGCCGCATGGTTTGCCTTGCGTGCTGCCAAGGATATCGATTGTCTTTGGTCTTCCACTTGCTTCTTGTTCAAGGGATCGTTTCGTCTGTTGCCCCCTAACCAACTGAATAATCATACTACTAATAACGTGCAATATAATTCGACGTTCCATATCAGATGATTGTGTTGTCTGACACTCTTTGTGCTAACCTTCTACAGGGATTTAGGCAACTCCAACGTCTCCGGCTCCATTGGCCCTGAGATCAGCCGCCTTGTCAACCTCCAGTACCTGTATGTGCCCCTCCCCTTGCCATGAGTTCTACCTACTCTTTTATTCAAGCAGAACAAAATGACACGAGGTCTCGACTTACTCAATTGGAATTTGATTTGCAGGGAGCTCTACAGGAACAACCTCGATGGCGAAATCCCAAAAGAATTGGGCAAGCTCAAGAACTTAATCAGCTTGGACCTGTATGCCAACAAGCTCACCGGAAGAATTCCCAAGTCACTTTCCAAGCTCAGCTCACTAAGATTCATGTACGTATTATACAATCATTAATTCCTCTACAAAACAAATACCCCCCTTCCAAACAATCTACAGTACAATATCATGGCATCTTTAGTCCACACAGGTCATTTGCTTTTACTTGTTGACATGGTTAAACATTAGATTCAGTAAAAAGATGTAGGTTTTGATCGCATGATTTGTATATGAACCACTTTTCCCGAGCTAATACTGGAGCGATTTCTTATAGGCGTTTGAACAACAACAAACTTGCTGGATCAATTCCAGGGGAGCTGGCCAAACTCACCAACCTCAAAGTCATGTGAGTGTACATCCATACCAAATTCAAGTTCTTTTTTGTTTGGCAGCTTAGCACTCAAAATCATAAAGCATACACTTAAGTTTATTACATCGATGGGTGCGATTCGCTGATTACCTTCTGAGCATTCAGCGTCTTCTTGAGCTTCAGTTTGAGCTTCCTTAGGCTAAGCCCGTCTAGTGCCTTAGATTCTTTGCCTTCCTTCACGCCATTCTCTTGTGCCACTGCCGCCTTCTCATTGAGCTTGGTCGTAAGCTTCCTTTGGCTAAGGCAAGCCAATGCTTCGGATTCATTGCCTTCCTTCATTTCCTCCTCTCGTTCCACTCCTACGGGTTCGGAAGTGTTCTTCTCACCACCACTGCTACTGTACATAAACAGTGGTACCTCATTCTTCTGTGCCACTACCACCTTCTTCTTGAGTTCCATCTTAAGCTTCCTTAGGCTAAGGCTACCCAATGCTTTACATTCCTTGTCTTTCTTCTCCAGTTCCACTGACACCTTCTCCTTGACCTTCATCTTAAGCTTCCTTAGGCTAAGGCTACCCAATGCTTCACATTCCTTGTCTTCCTTCACTTCCTTCACTCGCTCCACTGCCACAGATTCGGTAATGGAGTTGATGGACATGGACTTGGTAGCGATTTCATGCGTGCCTGCAGACAGCGGCGATGCAATGTGATCACTGAAGTCTCTAGCAGTGTCCACCACTGCCGGGAGGTAACTGGCAGAAGCATTCTCCTTGACTACCCATTCGTCGTCTGTCACTGTAGCTTGCGACAGGTTCTCGATGGTGGCCACATCCTCTGTTACTGTGGCTTGCGACAGGTCCTCGATGGTGGCCACGTCCTCTGTTACTGTGGCTTGCGACAGGTTCTCGATGGTGGCCACGTCCTCTGTTACTGTGGCTTGCGACAGGTTCTCGACGGTGGCCATTTCCTCCTTAACACTCTCATCCAATATGGCTGACCTCTGTGACATCTCTTCTGCGGCCACCACTCCATCCGCTTCAACGGACACATCAGCGAGGTTACAGCTGAAACCACTCTCCTTGACTGGACCCTCATCATCTGTTAATGTGGCTTGCGACAGGTTCTCAATGGTGACAACCTGCTCAACACTCTCGTCCAGTTTCGCTAAGCCCTGTGGCATGCAGTTGGCTGCAACCACTACCTTCTCTTGAGCGGACAAACCTGTGATGTCACAGCTGAATCCACTCTCTTTGACGGCACCCTCGTCGTCTGTTACTGTGGCTTGCGACAGGTTGTCGATGGTGACCACTTCAATAACACAATCCTCCACTGTTGCTGACGATCTCTGTGACATCTCATCGGTGGCTACCACTGCCTCTTCTTCAACACCAGCCATATCTTCCTTCTCCTCAATTGTATTTGCTGCGCTCTGAAGCATCTCACCACAAGTTGGTACTTCATTCTCCTTATTGGCACCGCTGGTGAAATCAACTTCCTCTGCAGCGTCACCAGATTTCAGCATGGCCAGCGGCACTTCATTGGCGGGCACCATTTCTGTATCTTCACAGGAAATATGAATCTCCTCGCTAGAAATGGTGTCATTACGGAAGTTTGGTGAATCCTGAGACTGCTGAACATCGGCCTGCAGCTCTTGTACTGACGAATCAACTACGCAATCATGAGAGGTATCACCTTGCGTCTCCTTTTCTTCCTCTTCCTGCTCCGTACTAGTCTTCCTTGCCACAGCCCTCCTCGACGTCCGTCTTGCTTTGGGCGCCTCCTCCTCTGGTGGCGCCGACACAACCACCCTTTGGCTACGGGCGCGAGTGGTCCGAGCAGGCACAGCCTCCGCAGCCCTTTTCCTCGTAGTTGTAGCTGGAGTGGCCACAGGCCCCTTCTCCTCAATTGCTTTTGCTGCGCTCTGAAGCTTCTCACCAGGAGTTTGTACTTCTTTCTCCTCGCTAGCGCCGCTGGTGAAATCAGCTACACAATCATCAGCAACATCACTTTGCATCCCCTTTTCTTCCTCTTCCTGCTCTGTACTAGTGTTCCTCGCCACAGCCCTCCTCGACATCCCTCTTCCTTTGGGCGCCTCCTCCTCTGGCGCCGACACCACCACCCTTTGGCTACGGGAGCGAGTGGTCCGAGCGGGCACAGCCTCTGTGGCAATCTTGGCCATACTTGCCGCAGCCCTTTTCCTCGTAGTTGTAGCTGGAGTGGCCACAGGCTCCTTCTCCTCAATTGCTTTTGCTGCGCTCTCAAGCTTCTCACCAGAAGTTGGTACGTCTTTCTCCTCACTGGCGCCGCTGGTGGCAGCCTCATTGGATAGCATGGCCAACGGCACCTCCTTGACAGCGGCCATTTCTTTATCTCCACTGGCATGATGAATCTCCTCGCTGGAAACAGTGTCATTCCGGAAAACTGGTGAATCCCGAGACTCGTGAACACCGTCATGCCGCTCTTGTACTGATGAACCAACCACACAATCATCAGAAACATCACCTTGCATCCTTTCTTCTTCCTCTTCCTGCTCTGTACTAGTTTTCCTTGCCACAGCCCTCCTTGACATCCGTCTTGCTTTGGGTGTCTCCTCCTCTGGTGCCGACACCACCACCCTTTGGCTACGGGAACGAGTGGTCCGAGTCGGCACAGCCTCCGTGGCAATCTCGGCCATATTTGCCGCAGCCCTTTTCCTCGTAGTCCTAGCCGGAGCGGCAACAGGCTCCTTCTTCTCAGTTGCTTTTGCTGCGCTACCAGAAGTTGGTACTTCATTCGCCTCAGCGATACCGCTGGTGAAATCAGCTTCCTCGGCAGCCTCATCGCTGATGACAGGCACCGGTTTTGCATCTTCACTGGCAGGATGAATCTCTTCACTGGCCTCACACTGAACATCGGCCTGCAGTTCTTGTACTGACGAATCAACAGCGCAATCATCAGAGGCATTACCTTGTGCTCCCTTTTCTTCCTTCTCTGTATTAGTCTTCCTCGCCACAGTTCTCCTCGGCGTCTGTCTTGCTTCTGGCGCCTCCTCCTCGGGGGCCGGCACCACCACCCTTTGGCTCCGGGAGCGAGTGGTCCGACCCGGCACGGCCTCCGCAGCTGTCTCGGCAGTACTTGCCGCAGCCCTTTTCCTCGTAGCCGGAACGGCCACAGGCTCGACCCGTGGCCGCCGGCTGGCACGGCGCCGCCCCACTCCAAGTGCCGGCATAAGATCTTCGTCCTCCTCTTCGCCGTCACTCAATACGATGACCTCGGGGGGCGCAAGCGCGACGCCGCGGCCGCCGGGGAGGGAGATCCCCTGCATCTCCCCCTCCCCTTCTTCCTCCTCTGCCGCGACCGCCGGAACCGCCGCCTTGGGCACAGGCGTAGGTTCGGCGAGGGGCGGCTTGGCGTAGTCCTGAATCCCATCGACCGCGGGGAGCGCGGCGAGGGCGTCGGCCATGGCGGCGTTGGTCATGTTGGCGCGGATGCCGTTGCGCTTGCACAGCGCCTGGAGGTCGCGGCGGGGCAGCGCCTGGATGTCCATGCTCGGCGGCGGCGGCTCACTCCGTCCGTCTCCTGCTCTCAACTCTCAAGCCTCAATTTATTTGCGCACAACTTATGTGGGCTTATTCTCTCAAACAAAACTTATGGGCTTAGCCCACATAAGCTACACAGGTGCTCGCAGCGGCCCGCTTAAGGCTACTCTACCCAGCGTTGGTTCAGAATCAGATCGGGAGCTTGATTTTGTGCAATAAATAATTGTGCGAAATTTGCAATCATACCAAATATGCTCATTCTTCTATCTAAAAAACAAAATAAATAGTCGTGCCCTTATATTTATCTATGGCCGCTGATCTTGTAAGCTGATGTGTCATGCAGTGATTTGTCTAACAATGACTTATGTGGAACAATCCCTGTGGACGGTCCCTTCTCGACCTTCCCTCTTCGAAGGTAATATCTCAAAGTTCACTACTCTAGATAGAATATTTCGTCCAAGTAATGCATCTCAAGTTGTAAACAATCATGAAATTTACTAGTAACACATACCTGTTACCTTTTCCAGCTTCGAGAACAACAGCAGGCTGAATGGCCCGGAGCTGCAAGGATTGGTCCCTTACGACTTTGGATGTTAGGAGCACTGATGCACAATAATGCATGTGGAAGGAAGCCGGTACAAATAGTAGGAAACCCAGCACTAGAATATCCCGTTTGTGATACACGCAGCAGAGATGGAGATGGTATGTAGTGCAGGGGTGCAGGGTAATGTACTCAGACAGCATAAAGAAAGAAGCGAGTGTGAGAGTGAAGTTCTACTCTATCAGTACAGTTATTGTATTGTCTAAATTGTAAGCTGCTTTACTACAGCAGCTATGCTAACGTCAGGTTACCTATTTGAATATGTTGCATAGCCTTACCAGACCAAGGTATATTTCTTCAGTCTGGTTCAAGTACCAGCACTGTGAAAGAAAACCACACAGGATAACTCGTATAAACATCTACGGAGGAAAAAACCATCCTTCTATTCCACCAACGAGAATGTTCTGGTGCTGTTTGGCATATCATGTTAACACAAGTTAACTGGCATTGAAAGGTCATGACAGGATTATAGAGACATGAAGAACAATAAAAAACAAGCATGCCTGCACACTAATCCCATGAGAAAAAAATTGTTGGTTCACTATTGATATTTCTTAGCGCCTGCAAAATTGATCATCGCTTGACAAATGAACCTCTCATCTCAATCATTCTACTCTCACAGAAGATGCATCTCTCTACATGGCTAACAGAAACATGAAAATGACAAAATTGAATATTGCTGTTTTGACAACTATTTCCCGGCTGGTTCTGTCGGATGTCTCCCATGTAACCGGAATAGTAAAGATGATTTTGACATCTGATGCTCTCTCTCAAGTGCTGCAACCACATCCTTCACCTTGATGCTCCGTGCCACTTTCATGTGTGCTGACCTTCTTACGCCACCTGGTGAAAAGGCACAAGATATTCAGGGTTAAACAACTAATGTCAAGCATGGCAGATACGGCATTGCTCTACTATTTATTTTTTAGAGGAAATCCATCATAATATCAACTAACCAAATCCCACAAGATCACCACTCTTAGCAGATAAAACTCTTCCTAATCAACAAAAATGATTACTTCTAACGACAACACCGATGAATAACTAGGCATTGTTCCTATGTAAAGGAAACAGACAACCAATTTCGCAGCTGGTACTCCTTGAGAGTTCCAGTCATGCTTGTAGTTGTTGAAGTGTATAAGTAGATTGCCTGCCCTTTAAATCATTTCGGACTTTTGGTTGCGTTGGCTAGTACATGAAGCTTAACATGGTATTAGAGCCCAAGGTCTCGAGTTCAAGTCCTGGCTTTCGCAATTATCCTAAAATTGTTGTTGCCCCCTCGGAGTCCTCGTATAGGCACGTATAGGCCTGTTGAGCCTGCCTTTGACTCTACATGTGTTGACTTGTCTTCCCGTCTTCCCTTTCCATCATTTCGAACTTTTGGTTAAGTTGGCTAGTGCATGAAGCTTAACAATAGTAATGAGCTCTCTGAAGTGGTTGGCACACATGGGAGGACCGAAAACAAGATGTACTCCTTGAAATCCAGCCATGTCGGCAGACCTCTATCACGTTCCAGCCAGTAGTACCTCTATCACGGTTCCAGCCAGTAGTACCGCTGTTGTTGGGCTGACCCTTCCATGTGGTACGATGACAGCCAAACCTTCTCTTCCTCCAGGGTGCGTTTTAGACGCAAAAATTGTTCACAGCGGCCTACCCACATTAGAGGATCCCCTTCCCCTCATAGATGGGAAACTTGAGCTTGTATAACCGTGGAGCCGTCATAGGCACACTGATGGTAACGAGCTGGTTGAGTAGACCGTCAAGTTGGTCAGTATCTCATTGAAGTGAGTGGTCAAAGTCTTCATCTGCTCTCGAAGCTGTGCCATGGTCACATGGTTGGTGCCATTGGAAGCCATGGCAGGTCGTGGTAAGGCTAGAGACGCAGATGAATAAAAGTGGGTAGGGCTGCTGGAGATAGTAGAGAATAATAGAAGATATATAGGGCAAAACGGGGAAGGGGATAGGTAGATAAAGAAAGGGAGATCGTACAGAAAAGGACAGGAACGTACAGGAGAGACAAGGCAGGGATATGGTAGATTGATTGCTTCTGTTTGGAAAAGATTGGCATCCCTCTTTTATGGAGGAAATCAACTAACTAAATCCCGCGAAGATTACAACTCAACAGATAAGGCACTTTCTAATTAACTAATATATCCGTAATTATCCTACATACCCGATAGGACTCGGTCAAGTAACAAAACTAGCAAAGACTTCTCAACTAAACCGACTACCTGGCAAAAACCAAATTAGCAGATACTTCCTGAACAAAGCTAAGGACTAAACTTCATTGGACTCCTACAGCTGCTGGTTGCTATGCCATTAAAAATAGACGCTGAACAATTCCTGAGCCAAAGGAACACGAGCTTACCAGGTCCAAGCATTGAAAAATAGCCTCGCTTTTCATTGTCCTGCTGTTCTCTTGAGCCCTTTCCAGCTTTAGGTGAAGGCCTGTGAGGCGACATGGTACCTGGCAGGGAGCCAGAAGAACCATCGCCTCCTTCACCTCTCTGTTTATTCTTTTCAGCTAGCAATTGCCACTTGGAAAGCATGTCATCACCTCCGGCTGCAACTCGCACAGCAGCGTTTGCAGCTGTTGTTCTCATTTTATCATCTTCCTCCTTGTAAGCCTGCAATGCATATAAGATCATACACATCCCAACTAAGAAACAATGTACAAGTACTATCATATGAAACCTGAAAGTGAAAAGAGAACTTACCTTAGCATGCTTTGATGTGCCACGGCTCTCAGCTCTGTCCTTTTCTGAAGAAACAACTGAACTGTCATCTCCCTGCATTTACAAATTTGATCAAACAACACAGTAGTTGGCCATACAATCTAGAATTTCTAATGAACAATAGAGCTGAAGCGAAAAGGGAGTGCTGCACTATAACATTTGCACTGCCGTCTAATTCCAATTCAATGAATACACATTCACCGTTAAAAAGCACTCAGTAGATCATACTAGACCGAAGAAGAGATTATAAAACCACAAAAACATCCTGCTTAGATCCTAGTCATGATTATAATCAACGGAAGAGCTTGTCTACTAACATTAGATAGCTAAATGTCAGATCAAATTTTGTAAACAGTAAAAACAATCACATAGTGGGAGCAGTAAGTCAGAGGGGCTACAGATAGCAAATTGACTGGAACACCTTGATACACAACATCAAGTCATGGTTACATTTACATATAACAACCTGTAAGTTTTGCTTGTACAAAACAATGAACCTTTTACAGTAGGTTAAAATTATTACAGTAGGTTAAAATTGTAAATGCAATACAAATATAGGGGACTCCAACACCAAGATACCAAGCTTTTGTGTTCTCTCCAAGAAGCAGTAGGACACACATAAATAGTCCTCAGCTAAAATAATTTTAAAACAAACTCTACCTTTTCAGTAATAAGCTGTGCCTCCTAGGAGGATTGTAACCAAAACCCTACTTTCAAATGCGAAGGTACTTTGTGTTTTCTCGGAAAAAAAATTACACTAGATGTCTGATTCTTTCCATGCAACAAAGACTTAATGAACAATTGAACTGAAATATTGCAGTACACACACATATATTGTACTGCACTATCCATATAACTGCTACAAATAACCCATACGGTCATACTAACTGAAATAACCCGTATTAACTGATGCAACAAACATTGGATAGAGTGGATATCTGATCCTTTGTTGTTCCTATCCAAAAAGAAACTACACGTGAGATAGAATTGGTGAACCAATCAACACATGCGCTCTCAAGCTTAATCAAGGAAGAATTGCACAAATTGCATAGCGGTGATTGCATGGATTGGCCAGACGGCCAGCCCAACTAAAGAATACATCCACAGTTGAAACACATACAGTTTTCTACTTTTCTCATGTGATTTAGTTAACAAATGCTCTCTCTGTTCTGAACTGTAAGGTGTCTATGCATTTCAAGATTAAAGTTTGACAAATATTTAGACCAATGAATATGTATTATGTAGCACAAAAGTGCTATCATTGGAAAATGATTTTGCATACAAATCTAATTGTATCATTCGTGTCCCATAACTCACACTAATTAGTCTAGATATTAGTCAGCAAACTTGAGTTTCTATCGAGCTTATCAGATATCCAACATTAGAACCTACATAACGCACTTGATATTGGCAACTAAGACAATTATTCAAGTTCTTAACAAATTCCTTGCGGAAAAACCTGAGACATATCTTACATAAAAAGACATCATACCAAGCATACTTTACCTGATAACCTGAATATATATGTGAACGTAAAATTAAATGCAAACAAACAAAAAAAATCATGCAGAACTAACATCATTTTGTTTTCTGATTCTGTCAGCATCTTCAGCCAGCTTCCTGTCCCACTGTTCTCTAGCTTCTCGGTTCACCCTCAAAATATGACTCCGAACATCAGAAGATAAAGGATAAATATGATGCCTTGATTTTTCAACATCAACCCGCTGCGAAAAAAAAACGAAAGAGAATAATTAGTTGGTATCAGAACAGCTCAAAGTTTTGCGTAGGAAATGTCAACGGGATTAACGTATTGCACCTGTTTTGAAAGCCTTATTATACTGCTCATGAATCCTCGTAACCGCTCCTCAACGCACTGGAGAAAGCTCAAGTTAGATTAGGCATAAGGCAAATCTTGAAAGGGCATTGCTAGATAATCTCTCACCATCGATAGACAACGTTCCACATCACTACCGATGCTCTTCAGATTATATTTCCTCACTGCCAAAACAATCATCTTAGACAAGAGAACATAAAGTTCCTCTATAAATTTAACTACATTTGAATGATGAAGGTATTAACTGATCTCTGCTAATTTCTTTGTCAGAGGTTCCTTCTGTAGAATGAGCCTTTCTTCTTCCAGTTGTACAACTTTTCGAGCAGCTTCTGAAACTCGACTCTCTTCCTTTGGAGCAGAGAAAAGTTGCTCCTCTTCTTCCTGGAAAAAGCAATAGTTACAGCATTAGATATGTGCACAAAAGAAATCAAAAGAACAAAAGGACATTAGAGACTGTATGTATACATACCCTCAGATTAACACCACTAACTGCAGTAACATCATTCAGCTGGTCAATGCTTTGATCATGGAAACCTCCAGATCCCTTCTGCTTTTTGCTGGCACAATATAGAATGCATCATGAACCAAGAGCAAGTACGATCAAATCGCGGTTACTAACCAAAGTAAAAATGAGCATTGAAAAATAAAACTACCTTGATGGTGGAGGGGATGAGCCAATTGCTTCCAAAGGTTTCTTCTGTCCAGCAGATGACTTCTTTTGAGGCGTTTTGGAAGCTGCTCCAGAAGGAGGTGCTTGGGTACCAGGTTGAATCTGACGAAGCAGCAATAATTGTTAGAGCAGAACATCAAAATTCATCAATGATACTGAATCATTTTGTGAGTGGAGGGCAAAATTTTGGTCAAATTGCAAAGAAATAAACAGAAAAGAAGCAGGAATGGATGCATTTTGTGTGCACACAATTAAAGGGATATTTCACTTCTGTGGTCGAATCTCATCGGGTATTATCTACCAGTGAAGCCATCAAATTGCTTAACTTGCATTGTTAAATCCATCACTCCATCATCTTGCCTTGTAAATCATTAACTACTTTATCAAGTTCGCTATCCACCTAATTTAAGCTTGCTCCCAGAGTAAGTATAATTGGCGCATCTAACAAGAACATCTCCACTAATATAAAAAGACACAGACTCGGAGATCCAACAAATCTAAGCCCTACACTCATGAGATCTAACGATCCAAAACCACCTAATGTTGAGCAACTCAACGCGTTGAGCGCCGCTTCCACCTAATCAGTTTTCTATCTCCGCTAATCACGTACAGTTCCTAAAAACCGCATCTCCACTACGTGGTGTTTTAGTTCCTAAAATAAAAAAAGGGACGCTACCCTGGAGCCGGCTCAACTCCTCCCCCTCCGGCGGTTCGCTCCGCAAGGTCGCCGCTGCCGGGCCGCGTCTTCGCCGTCCTCTAGGGGGCCCTGGCGTCTCTGCTCGACGCGTTGGACGGGGAGGAGGAGGAGGGGAGCAGGTGTCCGCACTTGATCGGACTCACCAGGGACGAGTTCCCGGCCAGGGGGCGGTCCTTGGAGCTGCCGTGCCAGCTAACGCTGGATCCTACATCATCATCGCCACCAGGATCCTCCACTTGAGGCTTGAGGCGGTGGACGTACGGCGACGAACTGCCCAGGATCCTCCACTTGAACCACCGCCTCTGCGGAGACTGGAGCGGCAAGCCTGCCATCGAGCAAAATACCTGCTACTGCATGCAGTCGGGCAACCGCGCTGACGAGGAGACTGTTACGGTACACCATGTCTATTCTCTGACGAAATACTGTTTTATGCTTCCGAAGAGCTGGGTAACACAAGGGTAAGGGATGCTAATGATGGTACACTGCTGTATAAGTTAGACACCGTGATTAAATTTTGTCCTTGGTGGTGTTTACAGGGATTTGGCCTTGAGGATGCGACTGGCTTATCGTTGAATGGGGATCTTGATGTGCAGTCACTGTTTGCAGAGATTTTTCCCACTACACATACTAGCTTTGAACAGCAGAAACACCTCGAGATGTAAACAATCTGGCAAGCCCCACATGTACTAGACGAGCCAGTTGAGGTTTTCATCGACATCCTGGGAACCATTTTGCTGAGCGTATGGCTGTGTGGAAGACATGGATGTTCGCAGTTTGCTGCCCACAAGTCCTCGAACGTCATGGCCTGGTTCTTTGTTGACCTGGTAATTTTTTTATACCCATTCTAATGTCCAACCAATAAATTTTAGCTGCGCACTCACCTCAAAAAAATTGTGCACTTTTATCTATGGTCTTAAGCTGATAGAATTTTTTAATGCAGCGTGGCAGAAATGAAATAAACATGGAGTTAAGAAAAGAGGCAGAATTTTTTGGGGACATTGTTATTGTGTCATTCATGGACAGCTATGATCTGGTTGTTCTGAAGACTGCTGCAATATGCTAATTTAGTTGCATCAGATATGGTACCTTGCTTTTGTTTACATGCGACTCCTCTCGGTAGTGCAGTTTATGCTGCATATTTTAGCTGTATTTTTTTGTCTTCTACCAATTGATTATTCGTAAAATTACAAATGGATTCATGGCGTGTTGTTGCATTTTTTGTGGATATTTTATATTTATATTTAGTAAAAAAATTCTGATAGTATGCAATGCAGCAACACTGAACATGCCAATGCTATGAGATCTGATGTTTGGCTCCTACTGCTTCATTATTTGTTTGAATGGTGATAGGTTAAGAATCTTGTGATTTATGTGGGACATATATAATGTTGTCATTGTTATTTCATGCTAATGCCCCCATGTTTTGGCTTTTAATGAGGAAGCTTTAGCCTTGAATCTTATGAATACATCATTTATCAATGCATATAACATGCAAAGTTGATTCAAGAGTCATCTTGGCCCAAAATTCCATATATGTGTAGTTGTCGATTTTGCCAACTTCCTTGTGCCGATTCTTCGCGACACTCTTTCCTCTCAATCGTTTGCTTGGAACAATTTCGTTATTTTATTTTACATGAAAAATTAATTACATGATGATTGGGGATTTTGTTATTGGTTGTACAATGGAGGGAAATTGGGAACTACTATGTATCATCTCTAATTTTTGAAGAACTACTAATGCTTATAGGTTGTCGTGCATCGGAGATGGAGGGCAGGCAGATAACCAAAAGGGATCGTGGAGAAGGACCTCAATATCCGACAGACATGTACATAGAGGACCTATATAATTACTAACAATATGGTTGCATGACTTGTATCTCTGATGACTAATGATGTTCTTGCATTCCATAAAAAAGAAGAGTATACCTGAAAATTAATTTGTTTCCAGCTTTGCTTATTCTGAAACTAAAGTGAATTTAGAGGATACCTCATATAATCCGGTAACACGTATTGTCATATTGTCATTTAATTTGGGCATTCTATGAACGTGCAAGCGCACGTGCTCATTTACTAGTAGAATGGAAATGATAGAACCATATAAGCGGTTTCTTGGCCTGGTTAGGCGGCAAAATGCCCTATTATCCTTTGGATTTAAGACAAGATACCTTAGAGATAGAATGCTTTTTTGAAACCAAGTATTGCATCCTTGCTTAAGGGTGAGCATGTATCCATAATCAATCAAGCAATGAGTAAATCAATCGAATCTCCTCCCGGAGTTGTCTCCCCTCGCCGTTGTTTCTTCGATTCAAACGACTTCCACAGGGATTGTGGAGGATTACAATCCCTGAACGTGGATCAAAAGTGGATTGCAATGTCTTATTTTTTTATTGCAAGAGCCAGGTCTTGAACTTAGGACCTCTTGGTTGATACCATGTCGAATTGCATGCACTAACCAGTTCGCCCAAAAGCTCATGCTGATGGAGAAGGGCAATACACTTATACTTAAACAACTATGACATTTATCGTGATACTGACAATCTTACTTCATACTGCTGCTATATTAAAGATTGTCTGGTTTCATTGGTTATTGGCTGATTTTGGTGTTTCATGTTATGCACCCATATCTATTCTATCTCGCAGCATTGTTGCTATACAGTTGCGAACTATCCACTCAAGCGTGTCGGTGCATTTCTAAGTTCCCACTACCAGCACAAGGATCAATCTCCAATATGTTCATCAGAGAAGTTTCAAAATTCTTCACAAAAGCTGTAGGACCAACATTGGTTACATACCCTCAAACTCAGTGTATTACATTCTCCTGACTCACATTAGGTGTATGAACCTGTTGTGCAACTTGTATAGGCCCATACAACTACATAACTTAGTGTATATCCTACTCAATGCAATAGAGAAATAACTGGTACTGATTTCAAAATGAACATTAAGCACACCTATAAGTACACATACACATACATCAACACAATAGCATAATACATACCTGCATGTTGAGCTCTGTTGGAGTTCCATGAGATCGATGAGGTTGACTTGAGCTTGCCGTAGTCAAAGACTTAGAACTGGCCAGCGCAGATGATTGATTTTCCAAGATACCACCACCCTTTGAAGATAACAGTGCTGGGTTGACTTGTTTTGCATTCGTGGTAGCAAAAGAACTTTGTGCAGATTCAGAGGGCTGATTAACAGTTTCTTTGTTCATATGAGCTGTTGGGATGAAAGAGTTAGCTTTCTGCTCCTTGTTTGATTGTTGTGGCCGTGAAGGTTGATTACTTTGCAGTGCTGGTCGTGTGGCAACACCTCCTTGGAGAAATTGTCCTCTTTGACTAGAATCTGCCATCTGTGGTCTAAGTGGCGCAATTGAACCTCCAACTGACTGTGGAAATGGACGGGGATGAATATTATTTGCCCCAAACACTGGCAAAGATGTCTGGGGACGCTGCAGATGATGTTGTGTTGCTTGCACTGGGGTCGAGTGGATATTAGGTGGGCGGCTTTGTAGCATATGCACTCCTTTTCTATCTGACATGTTACCAGTTTCATTAGGCTTTTGCAAATTTCCCTCTGAAGCTGCATAACCCATGTTACTCTGCATTTGGCCAGACGTCGAAGGTCGAAACTGAGGTGGTCTTGGGTTCTCATTTTGCTGACCTGAAACTTGACTTAACAAAGAAAAGTTGCTCGCACTTGCCGGGGGATTCCGTTGTGCCTGAGCAGCCTGCAGACAAACAAGACCAAAATAACTACCAAAAGGAAAAAAAAATGTTGATAAGAGTAAGAATAACGTATGGACTGCTGGCAAATACAGATTGACCTAATTTAAGTATTAACTTCACAGATGTGAGGCAGCACTACAAATGAAACGGAGTCAGGTTATGTTTACATGAACCTCATTAAAGCGGATAGCTTTGTTACCTGCATTTGATATTGTGAAGCGGCTTGCTTGAGTAACTTATCACCAACAATGGTCCTAATAACCTTTAAAAAATGTTCCTTGCTGATCTCATTTTTCTATTGGAAATAAAATAAAATATAACATAATGTGTTATGAAATAACAATAATAAATATTTGGACCAGTTTTTTTTAATTCAACATGACTGAGGGACAAATACCAACCCGTAACTTTGCAAAAATGGACTGAACTTGTATATCCCTGTCTTTGTCAAGGTAGCGTCTCAAAATTGGGATTAGCATATGAAACGTAACAACAGGAGGTTTTCCCACCGTGGCTGGACTGTTTGTTTTGTTTGTGCTTGGTGGTTGTTGACTCTTTATTTGTTGTATAGGCTGCTGCTGACCAACAGTACGTTGCTGAGCATTGTTTCCTGGCTCCTGCTTGACATTTAGTCGGTCACCTTCATTTTGAGTACTGGAGTGAAGTTGTTTGTTATCAGCACCTATGGAAACTGCTTCAGGCCTGGATGACTCCTCATTTTTGCAATATAACTGTTTTTGTTCCTGTTGTTGGCTCTCCTGGTTTCTAATGTCATTCTTTACTGAAGATTGCCACTGCCCATGACTGTGGTTTACTACTGAGTTGCTTTCCTGAGGTAATGTACCTGCAATTTTGGGCCAAATTAGCCCACTTCTTCAATCCATTCAAATACTCCGAAGCAAAAGGAAAGTACAAATTTGTAAATACAGCTAAAAAGCTACTAGATACAACTCATTGATTAAGCTAGAGGTTATTTTTAAGTTTAGTGAATTTTTGTTTAAGACCATTCTTGCTGCAAGAGCAGCAGTGTTGATGTTGACTCTTGTTCAAGTTCTTCACGGCAAACGGGAAAAAAATATCACCATACTGAATTAAGTGATAACTATTTTCAACTTCAAGAAATATTTGTTTGAAAACTTCACTGCTAATAAAAGATCAGTGCAAGAGCATCTAGAATCCATTATATCTAAGTTAGTATCTAGCCATCTATGAGGATAAAATGCTCTATTTAGCATTAAAATGATGCAAAAGCTAGAAACTACCACTCCGGTGCATCATATGTTAGGTTGTATCTAAAAGGACACGTGTATCTAAAAGAATCCTAGAAAACTAAACGATGCAACTATATTTGCTCAAACTAAGTTTGTTTAGATAAAATTATATGCTCACATGTATCGACACATACCTAGCTTCTTGGTTTGCTCTAAAAGATTATGTCTAATGCAAGATATAAGTTTCTTGTCTCGCTTGACCCTCTCTCCTCCAGATCATATAAAATCTGAGGTGGCATAGGTTTACACAATGCTGAAGTGAAAGTTTTTGATGCCCTAGATGCTTTACACTAGTTCAAATTCTACAGAGCGAAAGGTCGACACAAAATGCTCTTGAAAGTACCACCGCCTCAGAACTCCTGAGTTTAGTTGCAACCCATGCTCGTTCAAGGAACACATTCGGCTGAGCCAACATTCTTGGCCAACATACCCTATCTACTGTGTATGGGTTTTTGTTGACAAAAATCGAATGGCATGTTGGTATCCCGTATTCTAATGTTCATTGAATACATTTCTCTTAATCCAGACCTACGTTATGGGCAACCCAATGGGAAATTCCAATTTGACAACATAATGACTGACTATATTGATGCACTAACAGACTATCTAGTAAAAACAAAAAATCGTTGCGTGATGAATGCTCATGGATTCATGGGCTCTTGCTATATTACTGACAAATTCAAGTCCAAGTTCAGAAAATATACATGTTGTCAAATTCAATAACCACTCTTCATCATTGTTATATGCATGAAATCAAGGAGCAAGGAGCTGTAAGTTTTGTAACAGAAGACCCATAACTCCAGCATTTCAAAATTCACTTCCTACATTTTGTTTACTTTAAACGAATACAACTTCAAAGTTCAAACCCTAGTCTCTGATCTCAACAAAATTTATCTCCTCCTGATCCCTATCATCCCATCAATCGAGGAGAGGGCAGTCAATAGATGACTTGCTCATTTTTCCAAAACCCACCGGGTGCACCCTAAATCTAAAATTGCAAAGCGGTAATAAGAAATAAGGAGGGGGCTGCATTCAACATTATGTTTCTTGATTGATTCATCCAAATCTAAAATGAAGAAGGGCGGTACTCTGGCACCCGGTTGTTGGGGGGGGGGAATACGGGGCAGCCCGAATTCGGTTCTAGGACAGGAAATAATCTAGGAGGGTAATGGGCTGGGGGCTCACCGTCGGCGTGATCCAGCGGTTGGGATGAGGAGGCGGCGGCGGCGCTGGTGCTGGTGCTGGCGCTGGCGCTGCCCTCCACCTCGCGGTTGAGCGCCGCCGTGAAGGCCTCGACATCGGCGCCCGAGTGCATGGTCTCATCCTGCGCAACCCCAAGAAGAAGAAACCGCCATTGAGCCCTTCCCTTCCCCCAATAACTGGACGAAAATGGCAGGAGAGGAGGGAGGAGTTGGGTGGCGGGGCGGGCACCTCTTCGTCGTCCTCGAAGAGCTTCATGATGGGATCCATGGCAAGGGGCTTCCGAGGCCGCCTCTGTCGTTGCCGCCTCGCCTCGCCTCGCGGCCGTCCCCTGGTCGGCTTGAACAAAGGAAGGAGGAGAAATATAAATCCCTTGTGCGGCAAGGGCAGGGCAGCAAGGAACAAGTCCAGGTCGGTTTAGGCGCCGCGGCCTCCTCCACCTCCACTGACTTGGATCACCTCCAAGCTTTCTCGGCCTCGCTGGATCTGCCCATATATTTTCCAGGGTTTACCATTAAAATGTTAAATTCAACTGATACCGTATAAAAGGTTCGATTGACCACACGCATGCAATGTTTCTTTTTTCAAAGAACACACATCTACAATGTTAATACATCATCCTCTTCTTTTGCACTATCAAAAAACAAATTTTGCCTCTATATAAGAGCAACTCTAACAGACACCAAAAAACGAGCCGGAACCGAAAAAATCCGACGGGAATACGGGTTCAGGCTGAAAGAGGCCCAGAACGGAACCCGAACTCGCAATCTGGCCCGTAAAATGAGTTCGGGGGCCCGAGGAATTGGACGGTCGCCTCGTATTTATACAGGGCGCGGGGGCGAGTTGGGTTCCAAAACCCTACTCCCCCGCCGCGTCTCCGCTCCACCTCCGGCGAGAAATTTCTTCGCCGTCTTCGGCTTTTCTGCTCCGCCGCCACCACCCATGCCTCCGCAATGGCCCACACCACCCCTAGGCGCGGCGACAGCAACGACGACGACGACGACGACGATGAAGATGGCCCGCCTCTCACCTGCGGGAGCTCGGCGGAGGCGGCGCCGTTCAAGGTGGCCGCACTAGTTAGTATTTTGATTAGTATGTGAAATTATGTTCGAATGTAGCTCGATCGGAGCAAGATTTCGTTTCATTTCGCATGGATCATCGGAGCAAAATTTTCCGTAACTTTTGATTTCCGTTTTTCAGTTCGCGTTTCGGTTTCTATTCTGCGCAGCGACTAAAATCATCGAAACTGAAAAATTCGGGAGACCGAACTCCGTGTTTTAGGATCGAGTTTATACGGGCACTATTAAAGATGCTCTAAGACCACTAACAATAATTGATAAACTTGATTAGATTTCTACATCGGAGGATGATGCTTATTAGTGTGAATCTTGCATTCAGCCATAAAAAACATCACATGCAACATCTTTAATTAGCCCGGAACAAAAGAGCATTTCCACATAATTGTTTAATTTATTAGTTAGTTGTTTTCTCTTGGTATCTCGAATGTGAGTTTGTGGCCTCGTACATAAAAACGGAGGGAGTAACGGAAAACGCCCTACTCTTGGAGTGCAGAATTTTGGCTCCAAGTTTTTCTAGTTTTTCTAACTTTTAAATATGATTTTTGATTGTTTTTTAGAATGAAGATCATTGGAGTTCGAGAGCAGAAGACCCTATTCGCGGGCCATTCATTCATCATTGCTTCTTCTAGAATAAATAAGGTGTTCTTTTTTTAGAGAGTTTCGAAGATACCGTTTCATCTCCCTCTCGAGGCGATGGCGGTTTTCAAATAACTTTGACGACGTGTGTCGAATATCATCGTGGTGCATGGTTTAGGTTTGGCTTCAGCTGGCCATTATGGTGAGGAAGACGGCGTGCTCTCCATGGCGTGCCAAGGGGAGCCGGCGGTGGCAGACAAGAATGGAAGAGGAGGAGAAAAGGTGATCCCTCGGTGGAAGGGAGTAGACCGGGAGAGAAAATTCTGGTGGAAGACATGATGAAGAATCTCAAGATGATAGCCGCAGAGGCGAAAAGGTTGGTTGATTATGATGAGGACGATCAAGAGAAACCTCTCTGAGCGATTGCTGGGAAGATCCTGGTTCTAGAGGCAAAAGTGTTGTTGGATATATGCCTAAGAGGCAATAATCAAGTGCTTATTATTATATCTTTGTGTTCATGATAAATATTTATATCTCATGCTACAATTTTATTAACTAGAAACATTGATACATGTGTGTTTTATGAACAAACTTGAGTCCCTAGTAAGTTTCTTGTTTAACTAGCCTGTTTATTAATCGATGATCAAGGTTTCCTGATCATGAACATTGGATGTTGTTGTTAATAACAAGATCATGTCATTAGGAGAATGATACGGTGGACACACACCTGAAGTAAGCATAGCATTAAGATCAAATCATTAAGTTCGTTTTGTTGTAGCCTTCAAATGCATAGTAACCTAATCCATAGACCATGAGATTGTGTTAATCACTAACACCAGAGAAATGCGTTGATGATATCAAACGTCACACCATAAATGGTTGACTACAAAGTGTCATTGGGTATTTTAAAAGTGATAGTTGAGGCTCATGGATCAAGAGTGGAATTTGTCCATCTGAATGACACAGAGATGTACTCTTGGCCCTCTCGGTGAGATAACATCCAATTAGCTTGCAAGAACGTGACTAGGTCACAAGGGATGTTATAACACGGAACGAGTAAATATTACTTATCGTTAATGATAACTAGGTATAGTTCATGCTGATGACCGAATCTCGGATAAGTAAAGTATCGCAAGACAAAGGGAATTCGTCACAATGTATATGGTTCATTCAATCACGAGGTCATCGTTGAATATGTAGGGACCATTGTGGATATCCATATCTCGCTATTGGTTATTGATCAGAGAGGTGTCTCGATCATGTCTGCATCATTCACGAACCGTAGGGTGACACACTTAAGGTTCGATGTCGCTTAGGGTAGATACGGGAGTATGAATTGGAGACCGAATATTTTTTGGATTCTCGTATGGTATCCAGGACATCACGAGGAGGTTTAGAATAGCTTGGAGAATAAGGTTCATATAAGGCAACTCTCATTCCGGGTTTCGGAAAAGTTCGGGAATATTTTGTTATTTGACCGGAGTGTTTCTAGAAGGTTCCAGAGGGGCTGCCAGTGGGCCCCCTGACCTGGGAGGGACTACATGAGCCGAGGGGGTGCAGCCCACCCCTAATGCACTAGGCAGTAGGCACACCAGCCCACAAGGCTCATCCGGCCATCCCCTAAAGGATAAGGGGGATCCCTAAAATCAAGGGGGGCTGGGGGCAAGGCAGGTTTCCCCCTTGGTGCGCTGGCCCTGGGGGTGGAGGAGGGGCCACCTAACCCTAGCCACCACCTCTGTCCCTCCTTTCATCATGTGTTGGCTTGGAGAAACCTTGGAGGATTTCTCCACCACCACCACCACGATGTTGTGTTGTTGGGATTCCTCAGAGGATCTAACACTTATGTTGCCCGCTAGAACAGTGAGAGGACATCTTCATTGACACCGTGTGTGTGCCCAAGTACGAAGGTGTTGCCAGCTGATACGTCCCAAACGTATCTATAATTTCTTATGTTCAATGCTACTTTTATGATGATACTCACATATTTTATACACATTATATGTCATTATTATGCATTTTCCGGCACTAACCTATTGACGAGATGCCGAAGAGCCGATTCTTGTTTTTCACTGTTTTTGGTTTCGAAATCCTAGTAAGGAAATATTCTCGGAATTGGACGAAATCAACGCCCAGGGTCCTATTTTTGCACGAAGCTTCCAGAAGACCGGAGGACTTACGAAGTGGGGCCATGAGGTGGCCAGACACCAGGGCGGCGCGGCCTGGGCCTTGGCCGCGCCGGCCTGTTGTGTGGGGCCCCGTGGCGCCTCTTGACCTGCCCTTCCGCCTACTTAAAGCCTCCGTCGCGAAACCCCCAGTACCGAGAGCCACGATACGGAAAACCTTCCGGAGACGCCGCCGCCGCCAATCCCATCTCGGGGGATTCAGGAGATCGCCTCCGGCACCCTGCCGGAGAGGGGAATCATCTCCCGGAGGTCTCTTCATCGCCATGATCGCCTCCGGATCGATGTGTGAGTAGTTTACCCCTGGACTATGGGTCCATAGCAGTAGCTAGATGGTCGTCTTCTCCCCATTGTGCTATCATGTTAGATCTTGTGAGCTGCCTATCATGATCAAGATCATCTATTTGTAATCCTACATGTTGTGTTTGTTGGGATCCGATGAATATTGAATACTATGTCAAGTTGATTATCAATCTATCATATATGTTATTTATGTTCTTGCATGCTCTCTGTTGCTAGTAGAGGCTCTGGCCAAGTTGATACTTGTGACTCCAAGAGGGAGTATTTATGCTCGATAGTGGGTTCATGCCTCCATTAAATCTGGGACAGTGACGAAAAGTTCTAAGGTTGTGGATGTGCTTGTTGCCCCTAGGGATAAAACATCGATGCTTTGTCTAAGGATATTTGTGTTGATTACATTACGCACCATACTTAATGCAATTGTCTGTTGTTTACAACTTAATCCCGGAGGGGGTTCGGATCATAACCCGAAGGTGGACTTTTTAGGCATAGATGCATGCTGGATAGCGGTCTATGTACTTTGTCGTAATGCCCTGATTAAATCTCATAGTACTCATCATGATATATGTATGTGCATTGTTATGCCTTCTTTATTTGTCAATTGCCCAATTGTAATTTATTCACCCAACATCTGCTATCTTATGGGAGAGATACCGCTAGTGATCTGTGGACCCCGGTCCTATTCTTTACATCTGAAATACAAACTGCTGCAATTGTTCTTTATCGTTCTTCGCAAACAACCATCATCATCCACACTATACATCTAATCCTTTGTTTACGAGCAAGCCGGTGAGATTGACAACCTCGCTGTTACGTTGGGGCAAAGTTCCGTGATTGTGTTGTGCGGGTTCCACGTTGGCGCCGGAATCCTCGGTGTTGCGCCGCACTACACTCCTCCGCCATCAACCTTCAACGTGCTTCTTGACTCCTACTGGGTCGATAAACCTTGGTTTCTTACTGAGGGAAACTTGCTGCTGTACGCATCACACCTTCCACTTGGGGTTCCCAACGGGCGTGTGCTTTACGCGTCATCAAGCTAAATTTCTAGCGTCGTTGCCGGGGAGATCAAGACACGCTGCAAGGGGAGTCTCCACTTCCAATCTCTTTACTTTGTTTTCGTCTTGCTTTACTTTATTTTATTTACTGTTTTGTTTGCTGCATTATATCAAAAACAAAAAAAAATTAGTTGCTAGCTTTACTTACTGTCTTGTTCTCTATATCAAAAACACAAAAAAATTAGTTACTTGCATTTACTTTATTCAGTTTGCTTTATTTACTACTGCTAATATGGGTACTGTTGAGAATACTAAGTTGTGTGACTTCACTAGCACAAATAATAATGATTTCCTATGCACACCTATTGCTCCACCTGCTACTACAGTAGAATTTTTTGAAATTAAACCTGCTTTACTCGAATCTTGTTATGAGAGAGCAATTTTCCGGTGTTAGATCTGATGATGCTGCTGCCCATCTTAATAATTTTGTTGAACTATGTGAAATGTAAAAGTATAAGGATGTAGATGGTGACATTATAAAATTAAAATTGTTTCCTTTCTCCTTAAGAGGAAGAGCTAAAGATTGGTTGCTATCTCTGCCTAGAAATAGTATTGATTCTTAGACTAAATGTAAGGATGCTTTTATTGGTAGATATTATCCTCCCGCTAAAATTATATCTTTGAGAAGTAGCATAATGAATTTCAAGCAATTAGATAATGAACATGTTGCTCAAGCATGGGAGAGAATGAAATCTTCGGTAAAGAATTGCCCAACCCATGGACTGACTACTTGGATGATCATCCAAACCTTTTATGCAGGAATGAATTTTTCTTCGCGGAACCTATTGGATTCAGCTGCTTGGAGGTACCTTTATGTCCATCACTTTGGGGGCGGCAACAAAGCTTCTTGATGATATGATGACAAATTACTCCGAATGGCACACGGAAAGAGCTCCACAAGGTAAAAAGGTAAATTCTGTTGAAGAAACCTCCTCCTTGAGTGATAAGATTGATGCTATTATGTCTATGCTTGTGAATGGTAGATCTAATGTTGATCCTAATAATGTTCCTTTAGCTTCATTGGTTGTCCAAGAAGAACATGTTGATGTGAACTTCATTAAAAATAATAATTTCAACAACAATGCTTATAAGAACAATTCTGGTAACAACTATAGGCCATATCCTGCTGTTAATGGTAATAGTTATGGTAATTCTTATGGGAATTCTTACAACAATAATAGGAGTGTACCCCCTGGTCTTGAAGCCATGCTTAAAGAATTTATTAGTACACAAACTCGCTTTTAACAAATCTGTTGAGGAAAAGCTCGATAAAATTGATATTCTCGTTTCTAAGGTTGATAGTCTTGCCTCTGATGTTGATCTTTTAAAATTGAAAGTTATGCCTAATAAGGATATTGATAATAAGATTGTTACTACAGCAAATGCCATCCAAGTTCGAATTAATGAGAATATTAGATTGATGGCTGAATTGCATGCTAGGTGGGAAAGAGAAGAAAATGAAAAACTTGCAAAAGAGAATAATGTAGCTAAAGTTTGGACTATTACCACCACTAGTAATGTTAATGATTCACATGTTGCTACACCTCCTACTATCAATGGTAAAATAATTGGTGTTGGCAATGTTACTACTCCTAGTGCAAAGCGTGCAAAATTGCCCGAAACTCGCTAAAACCACTGAAATTGATAAAACTCGCTGAAATTTTTCAAAATATTGGGGATAATGATCCCATTGCTGTAGATCATAATGGTTTAGACTTTTATGATTGTCACATCTCTGAAGTTATAAAGTTCTTACAAAAGCTTGCTAAAAGTCCCAACGCTAGTGCTATAAATTTGGCCTTTACAAAACATATTACAAATGCTCTCATAAAAGCTAGAGAAGAGAAACTAAAACTTGAAACCTCTATTCCTAGGAAGTTGGAAGATGGTTGGGAGCCTATCATTAAGATGAGGGTCAATGATTTTGATTGTAATGCTTTATGTGATCTTGGTGCAAGTATTTCGTTATGCCTAAGAAAATTTATGATATGCTTGACTTGCCACCATTGAAGAATTGTTATTTGGATGTTAATCTTGTTGATAATGCTATAAAGAAACCTTTGGGGAGGATTGATAATGTTCGTATTATGGTTAACAATAACCTTGTCCCTGTTGATTTTGTTGTCTTGGATATTGAATGCAATGCATCTTGTCCCATTATATTGGGAAGACATTTTCTTCGAACTGTTGGTGCTATCATTGATATGAAGGAAGGTAATATTAAATATCAATTTCCTCTCAAGAAAGGTATGGAACACTTCCCTAGAAAGAGAATGAAGTTACCTTATGATTATATTATTAGAACAAATTATGATGTTGATGCTTCGTCTCTTGATGTTACTTGATACACACTTTCTGCGCCTAGGCGAAAGGCGTTAAAGAAAAGCGCTTATGGGAGACAATCCATTATTTTACTTCTGCACTTTATTTTATATTTGAGTCTTGGAAGTTGTTTACTACTGTAGCAACCTCTCCTTATCTTTATTTTATTGCATTGTTGTGCCAAGTAAAGTCTTTGATAGTAAAGCCAATACTAGATTTGGATTACTGTGCAGGAACAGATTTCTTGCTGTCACGAATTTGGGCAGTAGTCCCTGTAGAAAAATCAAAAAAATGTGCCAATTTACGTGCGTGATCCTCAGATATGTACGCACCTTTCATTCAATTTGGGCATTTTCATCTGAGCAAGTCTGGTGCCACTTTAAAATTCGTCTTTACGAACTGTTCTGTTTTGACAGATTCTCGCCTTTTATTTCGCATTGCCTGTTTTGCTATGTTAGATGGATTTCTTTGTTCCATTAACTTTCAGTAGCTTTGTGCAATTTCCGAAGTGTTAAGAATGATTATGTCACCTCTGAATATATGAATTATGCACTGACCCTCTAATGAGTTTGTTTCGAGTTTGGTGTGGAGGAAGTTTTCAAGGGTCAAGAGAGGAGGATGATACAATATGATCAAGAAGAGTGAAAAGTCAAAGCTTGGGGATGCCCCCGTGGTTCATCCCTGCATATTTTAAGAAGACTCGAGCGTCTAAGCTTGGGGATGCCCAAGGCATCCCTTCTTCATCGACAACTTATCAGGTTCCTCTAGTGAAACTATATTTTTATTCCGTCACATCTTATGTGCTTTACTTGGAGCGTCTCGTTTGTTTTTATTTTTGTTTTTGTTTGAATAAATCGGATCCTAGCATTCTTTGTTTGGGAGAGAGACACGCTCCGCTGTTTCGTATGAACACATGTGTTCTTAGCTTCATCTTTAATGTTCATTGCGAAATTTGAACTACTTCATTCATTGTTATATGGTTGGAAACGGAAAATGCCGCATGTGGTAAATGGTTTAATGTCTTGAATAATGTGATACTTGGAAATTTTTGTGCTCATATAGATCTTGTTTAAGCTCTTGCATCATGTATCTTGTACCCATTAATGAATAACTACATAGAGCTTGTTAAAATTTGGTTTGCATGATTGATCTCTAGAGTCTAGATATTTTCTGGTTGAGGTGTTTGAACAACAAGGAGACAATATAAAGTCTTATAATAGTTACAATATGTTCATATGTGAGCTTTGCTGCACCTTTTATACTTGAGTTTGCTTCAAACAACCTTGCTAGCCTAGCCTTGTATTGAGAGGAATTCTTCTCGTGCATCCAAATCCTTGAGCCAATAACCATGCCATTTGTGTCCACCATACCTACCTACTACATGATATTTCTCCGCCATTCCAAAGTAAATTACTTGAGTGCTACCTTTAAAATTTCTATTCTTTACCTTTGCAATATATAGCTCATGGGGCAAAATAGCCTTAAAAACTATCGTGGTGATGAATATGTACTTATGTGTCTTATTTCTTAATAAGTTGCTTGTTGAGCGGTAACCATGTTTTCTGGGGACGCCATCAACTCTTTTACATTTGTTGAATATCATGTGAGTTGCTATGCATGTTCGTCTTGTCTGAAGTAAGGGCGGTTCTCACAATCAAATGGTTTGAGTATGCATAATGTTAGAGAAGAACATTGGGCCGCTAACTAAAGCCATGATTCATGGTGGAAGTTTCAAGGTGTGGACAGCTAATCCTCAATCTCTTATGAGAATATTAATCGTTTTTGAATGCTTATGCATTAAAGAGGAGTCCATTATCTGTTGTCTATGTTGTCCCGGTATGGATGTCTAAGTTGAGAATAATCAAAAGCGAGAAATCCAATGCGAGCTGTCTCCTTAGACCTTTGTATAGGCGGCATAGAGGTACCCCTTTGTGACACTTGGTTGAAACATATGCTATGCAATGATAATCAGTGTTAATCCAAGCTAATTAGGACAAGGTGCGAGCACTATTAGTATACTATGCATGAGGCTTGCAACTTATAAGATGTCTTATACATAACTCATATGCTTTATCACTACCCTTGACAAAATTGTTTCTTGTTTTCAAAATGAAAAGCTCTAGCACAAATATAGTAATCAATGCTTCCCTCTGCGAAGGGCCTATCTTTTACTTTATTGTTGAGTCAGTTTGCCTATTCTTTCTATCTTAGAAGCAAACACTTGTATCAACTGTGTGCATTGATTCTTACATGTTTACTTATTGCACTTGTTATATTGCTTTGTGTTGACAATTATCCATGAGATATACATGTTGAAGTTGAAAGCAACCGCTGAAACTTTATCTTCCTTTGTGTTGCTTCAATGCTTTTACTTCGAATTTATTGCTTTATGAGTAACTCTTATGCAAGTCTTATTGATGCTTGTCTTGAAAGTATTATTCATGAAAAGTCTTTGCTATATGATTCATTAGTTTACTCATTATCTTCATCATTGCTTCGAATCGCTGCATTCATCTCATATGCTTTACAATAGTATGATCAAGATTATGATAGCATGTCACTTCAGAAATTATCTTTGTTATCGTTTACCTACTCGAGGGCGAGTAGGAACTAAGCTTGGGGTTGCTTGATACGTCCCAAACGTATCTATAATTTCTTATGTTCCATGCTACTTTTATGATGATACTCACATGTTTTATACACATTATATGTCATTATTATGCATTTTCCGGCACTAACCTATTGACGAGATGCCGAAGAGCCAATTGTTGATTTCTGCTGTTTTTAGTTTCAGAAATCCTAGTAAGGAAATATTCTAGGAATTGGACGAAATCAACGCCCAGGGTCCTATTGTTTGCACGAAGCTTCCAGAAGACCGGAGGACTTACGAAGTGGGGCCACGAGGTGGCCAGACACCGGGCGGCGCGGCTCGGGCCTTGGCCGCGCCGGCCTGTTGTGTGGGGCCCCGTGGCGCCTCTTGACCTGCCCTTCCGCCTACTTAAAGCCTCCGTCGCGAAACCCCCAGCATCGAGAGCCACGATACGGAAAACCTTCCGCAGACGCCGCCGCCGCCAATCCCATCTCGGGGGATTCAAGAGATCGCCTCCGGCACCCTGCCGGAGAGGGGAATCATCTCCCGGAGGTCTCTTCATCGCCATGATCGCCTCCGGATCGATGTGTGAGTAGTTTACCCCTGGACTATGGGTCCGTAGCAGTAGCTAGATGGTCATCTTCTCCCCATTGTGCTATCATGTTAGATCTTGTGAGCTGCCTATCATGATCAAGATCATCTATTTGTAATCCTACATGTTGTGTTTGTTGGGATCCGATGAATATTGAATACTATGTCAAGTTGATTATCAATCTATCATATATGTTATTTATGTTCTTGCATGCTCTCCGTTGCTAGTAGAGGCTCTGGCCAAGTTGATACTTGTGACTCCAAGAGGGAGTATTTATGCTCGATAGTGGGTTCATGCCTCCATTAAATCCGGGACGATGGATGTAAAAGTTCTAAGGTTGTGGATGTGCTTGTTGCCACTAGGGATAAAACATCGATGCTTTGTCTAAGGATATTTGTGTTGATTACATTACGCACCATACTTAATGCAATTGTCCGTTGTTTACAACTTAATACCTGGAGGGGTTCGGATCATAACCTCGAAGGTGGACTTTTTAGGCATAGATGCATGCTGGATAGCGGTCTATGTACTTTGTCGTAATGCCCCGATTAAATCTCATAGTACTCATCATGATATATGTATGTGCATTGTTATGCCTTCTTTATTTGTCAATTGCCCAAGCTGTAATTTGTTCACCCAACATCTCGCTATCTTATGGGAGAGACACCGCTAGTGATCCGTGGACCCCGGTCCTATTCTTTACATCCGAAATACAAACTGCCGCAATTGTTCTTTCTTGTTCTTCGCAAACAACCATCATCATCCACACTATACATCTAATCGTTTGTTTACGAAGCAAGCCGGTGAGATTGACAACCTCGCTGTTACGTTGGGGCAAAGTTCCGTGATTGTGTTGTGCGGGTTCCACGTTGGCGCCGGAATCCCTGGTGTTGCACCGCACTACACTCCTCCGCCATCAACCTTCAACGTGCTTCTTGACTCCTACTGGTTCGATAAACCTTGGTTTCTTACTGAGGGAAACTTGCTGCTGTACGCATCACACCTTCCACTTGGGGTTCCCAACGGGCGTGTGCTTTACGCGTCATCACCAGCTTGTAGCGTCGGAAGTATGTCATCACGATCCTGAGAGCGGAAAGTGTATGACTACATCATCACATGTTCTGATCTCGTTACCAATTTGGTTCTTCAAGGGTAAGACTCTAATCTATCTCATTGCTCTCGGCTAGTAGATTAGATCTTGTCTTTTTCCTAGATTGGATCTTGGTTTTATTCGTTCTTACGGTAGAATTTTTTGTTCTCTATACAACGAGCCCTTCAAGTGTTTCATATTAACACAATCTATAGTGCCCTTTGCCTGGTATGGAGGGAAGCCCTAGGGATTATTTTGTTATGGTGGTGGACACAATTTGTTCATCACGGAGTTGGAATCAAAGAGGGATCATGGTCTAATATGGGAGAGATCGCCATGGAGGGTGTCAAATCGAGCATTTATGCTGGAAAACTTGGACCACCATAATCATCATTCAGAGATGAGGTTTAATAAATTTTTGTTTTGGGTTACAGTGATTGGTTGGTATGGATTGGATAGAACTTTCTGGTATTCAATTCAGTATGAATTCCTGCCGTATTTCTGATTTTCTTGTTGTTTTCTTGGGCAGTCTGATATTCAATTGGCAACACCAGTGGAAACAGATGGAAGGGGGATCTGCCATGGATCCAATATGAGAGCTCCAAATGACATGAGGAAGAAAGAGCCTCTATGTGCATAGGGTGGTTATGAATAATTTTCTAAGTTTTAACAATAGAACGAAGGTTTTGATGGAAAAGATGAGTATGCTAGAGAAGAACCCTCTGCAAGAGGGATGGGGGAAAATCAAGGTGTCCAAAGTCCTAAATCAAATTTGGATGATGATGATGATGATGATGATGATGATAATGATAATGATGATGATGATGATGATGATGATGATGATGATGATGATGATGATGATGAAGAAGAAGGAAAAGAAGAAGGAGAAGGAGAAGGAGGAGAAGGGGAAGGAGAAGAAGGAGAAGGAGAAGTAGAAGTAGAAGGAGAAGAAGGAGAAGGAGAAGGAGAAGAAGAAGCAGAAGGAGAAGGAGAAGGAGAAGGAGGAGGAGGAGGTGAAGTGCTAGGGGCTTGGGAATGGTTCATGAACTTCGTAGTTTCATGAAGCAAATTGATCATGCCTTGCTCTTTGTGATGAAAATAAAGATCGATGGAAAACGCGTGAGGAGAAACTTACTAGTACCTTTGTTTTGCTAGAGTTTTATTGTTGATAGTGATGCTTTAAGCAGTGGTATTGTGATTTTTTGGTTGTTGGTTTTTTCGATTCACATGAAAAGTTCCAATATGCACCATGTATCATATTGATGTGATTGTTGATGCGTGTAGTTGACACGTCCGTTGGGAACCCCAAGAGGAAGGTGTGATGCGCACAGCAGCAAGTTTCCCTCAGTAAGAAACCAAGGTTTAATCGAACCAGTAGGAGTCAAGAAGCACGTTGAAGGTTGTTGGTGGCGGAGTGTAGTGCGGCGCAACACCGTGGATTCTCGGCGCCAACGTGGAACCCTGCACAACACAATCACGTAACTTTGCCCCAACGTAACAGACGAGGTTGTCAATCTCACCGACTTGTCGTAAACAAAGGATTAAACGTATTGTGTGGAAGATGATGATTGTTTGCGAAGAACAAGTAAAGAACAATTGCGAGAGATTGTATTTCGGATGTAAAGAATAGGACCGGGGTCCACAGATCACTAGCGGTGTCTCTCCCATAAGATAGCAGATGTTGGGTGAACAAATTACAGTTGGGCAATTGACAAATAAAGAAGGCACAACAATGCACATACATATATCATGATGAGTACTATGAGATTCAATCAGGGCATTACGACAAAGTACATAGACCGCTATCCATCATGCATCTATGCCTAAAAAGTCAACCTTCAGGTTATCATCCGAACCCCTCCAAGCATTAAGTTGCAAACAACGGACAATTGCATTAAGTATGGTGTGTAATGTAATCAACACAAATATCCTTAGACAAAGCATCGATGTTTTATCCCTAGTGGCAACAAGCACATCCACAACCTTAGAACTTTCTATCACCGTCCTGCATTTAATGGAGGCATGAACCCACTATCGAGCATAAATACTCCCTCTTGGAGTCACAAGTATCAACTTGGCCAGAGCCTCTACTAGCAACGGAGAGCATGCAAGAACATAAATAACATATATGATAGATTGATAATCAACTTGACATAGTATTCAATATTCATCGGATCCCAACAAACACAACATGAAGGATTACAAATAGATGATCTTGATCATGATAGGCAGCTCACAAGATCTGACATGATAGCACAATGGGGAGAAGACGACCATCTATCTACTGCTATGGACCCATAGTCCAGGGGTGGACTACTCACACATCGATCCGGAGGTGATCATGGCGATGAAGAGACCTTCGGGAGATGAATCCCCTCTCCGGCAGGGTGCCGGAGGCGATCTCCTGAATCCCCCGAGATGGGATTGGCGGCGGCGGCGTCTCTGGAAGGTTTTCCGTATCGTGGCTCTTGGTACTGGGGGTTTCGCGACGAAGACTATATGTAGGCGGAAGGGCAGGTCAAGGGGCGTCACGAGGGGCCCACACAACAGGCCGGCGCGGCCAGGGCCCAGGCCGCGCCGCCTTGGTGTGTCACCACCTCGTGGCCCCACTTCGTTTTTCCTCTTCGGACTTCTGGAAGCTTCGTGCAAAAATAGGACCCTGGGCGTTGATTTCGCCCAATTCCGAGAATATTTCCTTACTAGGATTTCTGAAACCAAAAACAGCAGAAAACAGCAACTGGCTCTTCGACATCTCGTCAATAGGTTAGTGCCGGAAAATGCATAATATGACATATAATGTGTATAAAACATGTGAGTATCATCATAAAAGTAGCATGGAACATAAGAAATTATAGATACGTTTGGGACGTATCAATTGTTCAGTGCAAGGATAATTCAGTCCATAAATGGCGGTTTACCAGGGTGTATGGTGTACCAAGAAGATAAAATAGACATCAAACTTGGCCGCTTATGAGGTGGCTGGCTTTTTGTTGTAGAATTTAACGAAACCATGTACAAAATGGAACATTTTAGTGAGCATGATAGGAAGGATTGTCAAATGATAGCCTTTCAGGAGGTTGTGGAAGTTTGTGACTTGCAAGAATTGGGTTTCTCAGGGCTGTCATTCACATAGGTAATAGACACGATGGGAGAGCCAATCTGAGAGCTTGGTAAGATAGAGCATTTTGGGATAGAATCATTGAGATAGATGTTCCAGGTTTCAAATGTGAAACACATATATAAACATGGTGCAATCAGATCAATGTTTGATCCTGATTGAGATGAAGAAGCAATTGGGCTAAGTAAGTTCACAAATTCTTTAAAAAGTTCACAATCTCTCTTGGAGTCCTAGGGAATAGTGGTCTTTGGAAATTCTAAGAAGAAGCTCAAGAATCTTACAAGGGAGCTGGCAGCCTGGAACGTGCTCGTAAAAATCAGTGGGTTGTAGCCCATCTAAAGATGAAAAGAAGCTTATGGAGAGAATGAATGAGGTTTTGTTTCATGAGGAAATATGAATTAAGAAAGGATCACACGTTAACTGGCTAAAGTCTGGTGATCATAATACTACATATTTCTTACAGCATGATGATGGTTCTCTATCTGAGAATATTGATTCTATGAAAAACGAGGTTAATTTTTTTTAGTATGGTATGGATTCATCATAAGGTGAACCAAATTATCAATGCCTTCTAAACCTTGTTGGTGGGAAGGTGTCCCGAGGATAGAAATTTGCTTGAAGAATACTTTAGGGCTAATGAAGTTAAAAGTGATTTTTAATTGTATCCATCTAAAGTTCCAAGAGTGATTGGTTTTACTAATGGTTTCTACCAACGTCATTGGAATCTCCTCGGCATTGATCTATACGAGGTTGTGTTTAGTTTTTTGAATGGAGAGGGATGCCAGATTGGTTAAATGATATGGCTATAACTCTTATTCCCAAGGTTAGAAATCCCTCCGTCAATTAAAAAAAATATACCGATCTCACTTTGCAATGTTCTACATAAGATAGGTACAGAAACTATTGCAAACAAGATGAAACCAATGTTGGAATATACAAATAGTTAGGCGCAAAATGCTTTTGTCCCTAGAAGTTTGATAAAAGATAGTGTCTTGGTGGTTTTTGAAAGTATCAATTTAATGAAGACAAATAACAAGGGTAAGAAAGATCATTGTGCCATGAAACTTTGACACGATGAAAGCTTATGATCATGCCAAATGGCCTTTTCTTGAAGCACTGATGTTGAAACTAGATTTCCCTTTGAGGTTGGTTCAACTGATCATGAAGTGTTTATCCACTTTTAGGTTCTCAGCTGAGGTATGGTGGTTTGCTTGAACCTTTTCATCCTCCTCAGGGAATATGACACGGGGATCCGGTGTCGCCGTACCCATGCATACTTATTTTATGGAGAAGGATTAACGGGTTTTTTACATAACTGTAGTACATGTTTTGTAGATAGAGGGGTGCAAGTCTGCAATAGATCACCATGGATATCATATCTCCTTTTTTTTGCTAATGAGAGTTTAATTTTCATTAATGTGAATGGACCTAGTGCAAGGAGACCGAAAGATATTCTCCAAATTATGATTATGTTAGTGGTCAAAGGGTAAACAAAGAGAAGCAGTGTGTCATCCTCTTTAGCCCTTGTACTCCTGATGATCATAGAGAGAAAGTTTAAAACTTGAATGTACAATTGCAGGCGTTTAATGAGAAATATTTGGGCTTACCACTACGGTTGGAAAGCTAGCAGATAAGGCTTTTGAATATATAGCTGACAATGCTAGAAGTAAGGTTAATGTTTGGGTAGAGAAAAAAATTCTCTTATCCTTGAAAGGAGGTTTTGATAAAATCCATCATTTAAACCAAGTATACCTATAGTATGAGTTGTTTCCTTCTATCAAAATGATCGTGCCAAAAATTTACATTGTTAATGGGAAAGTTTTGGTGGATGGGAAAACTAGATTAACTACCTATGCATTGGATTGCATGGGGTAAACTCTCAATTCCAAAGAGTCAAGGCGGTATTGGCTTCAGAGGATATGCATGCTTTTAACATTGCTCTACTTGGAAAACATGTGTGGAGGTTACTTACTAATCCCACCCCTTTACTTGCTAAAGTTCTACTTGGAGGATATTGTCATAATCAGAACTTGATGGAAGCAACTACATGAAGGTACACATCTAAAACTTGGTGAGTAATCTTTGGGGGAAGAGAAGATTTAAATGTTGATTTGGTCAAGCGAGTGGGTCCGGATGAAAATATATCTATTTGGGATGATAATTGGATAATGATACATGTAAAATATATCATGAACTTTGGTGTCTATTATGTGATATTCCATGATAACTACATGATATATGAGTCTTCCAACATGTTTTACATTGATTTTGGGGGGTTTTCGCATAGTTTGCATTATTTTGGTATTTAACGCTGGGAGGCAGAAAAACTTTCTTTTAGTAGTTTTTAAATTTTCAAGAGCTATGAATATTAAAAAGGGATTTCTATTTCTGTGCCCTCGGGTCCTTAGTTGTGCTCAGTTTTCCCCAGCTCCTTAGTTTTTCCTCAGTTTTCCCCAAGACCTTGTCTGAAACCCGCAGAAGGAGCAGAAGCAGCTCGGACGGCAGGATTTCGTTAAGTTGACCGTTCCGTGCTGACGAGTGGGGTCGTGTCGTTTGTGGGGCCGCGTCGTGTGGGGCTGGTAGGAAGGAACCGCGTGGGACAGGACGAGACCATGTTTGTGTGGCCGTAGCGTGTGTGGCCGTAGCGTGTGGGTCCTGGACGTGGGCACGAGTGGTTTCTGTCTCTTTCGCCCAGATTAGCAGTTTTCAATGTACCTTTTTCCTCTCTCTCGCTCGATCTCATTCATATTTGATAGCCCAAATTGGTAGCAAATCTAGAGCAGCTTCTCCTTCTGTTTTTTAACGACATTCATTTCTTTATGCCTTCGTTTTTACCCAATCGGGTAGGAAATCTAGGGCACAAATCCGGAAAAATATAGGATTAATCGCATACGGCAGCCAACATAGCATAGATATGTTCACGACGGATCCAACAAGTAGTACCGATAAAACCCTACAACATAAGCTACATTTTACATGAATTTAAGCTGCTCTACGGATAGAGCGAGTCACATACGAGAGTGCGAGTAGGCATGTTCAACGCCTCCGGAGTTGCGCCCGTGACTCGCCTGGAGGTTGCGCAGGTGAATCCCAAGTGCTTTGTGTTTGGCCATGAACGCATGCACGTTCACCGTCGTTCCAACTCTAGCGCCGCATCCGCCAATGGATTCGGCGTGGTTCACCGGGCGGTTGAAGTCGGTGGCGCGGAGCTTCCTGTTGCGAAGGGGCACTTGTAAATGCCTCGAGCAAAGGGGCCATCGTAATGGCCGGACCGCGGCCTCTCGATGACGTGACGAGTCTTGGTGTGGAAGGACTCGTCGTCGGCTGTCGACGTCGCTGCTTCGCACTCTGTCACGTAGCACCAAAGATCGTGCAAAAAACACGGAGTCAATTGCAACGATGATGGAACAGAGAGTGAACAAAGATCATGCATGATAATATGGGCTCGAAAAAAGAGGTAGCCTCGAGTTACATTGGACACACTTATATCCGGGATTTGAGTCGATAAACCAAAGATCATGCACAACAAATTTGTACACACCAATTGTTTATCGACCAAACCTCGAATCAATTTGTGCCCACATATTCATCATCATCGGCACAAATCTTGAACAAAAGCAAATCACAAATGGATTGAACTAGGGAACAGACGCACCCTAATAACGCTAGATCTAACACAAATGAATTGAACTAGGAACAGACGAACCCTAATAACGCTAGATCTAACACAAAAGGATTGAAATGGGATAAGAACAAGGGAGCAAAGGGTTACCTCCGGCTCATCGTCGACGATGCTGGTGTCGTAGGGGTTCTCCGGCGCGACGTACGGCGCTGGTTCGTACGGGTCACAAGCGACGGGGGCCTGGACGGTGGCGGCGGCCGATGCGCCGCGGCTGATGCGTCGGCTGCTACGTTGGAAGCAGCCGACGGGGGCTCGGACGGGGGCAGCGACCGATGCGCCGGTGGGTCGATACGCCGACAATGGGCATCTCATTCTTCTCCATCGTCGGCGGTTTTCTTCGGGGTTTTTCTTCGGTTGTGGAGAAGATGATGGGACAGGAGAGGCGGTTGCGGTGAGAAAGTGCGTCGAGGGAGAGAAAAAGGGCTCTATAAAGATGAAGGTGGCGTGTACCGCAACACGCATCCGCTATGCACGGCTGCGGCGTGCACTCTGCGACACGAGTCTAACCCCGGGACGTTTGGTGTACTCGGTTATAACCTCGGGCCTTATACGGAAATTTTATCCGTACTCGGTTTTCCCCTCGAGTACTTAGACCGGCAAGTGCAATATACTCGGCTTTACCCTCAAGTAGCTAGTCAACGGAGAGTCAACAAATGAGATTAACATATCTAATTGAGTCATTTCATGCGCAAAAAAATTCAAAAAAATAAAAACATAGTGGCACCTACTCATGGAGTCTTCCTACGCAACTCTGCCACCAAGAAAACCTTAACAAACATATATAAATCAAGTTTTACCACAAATTGCCACTTCTCAGAATCACTAGTGTAGCTATGAAGATGCATGGTTTTCCACTCAAACCCCTTTGCAAAACATCTTCCCCAAAAACATAGTTTGTCTAAATGATGCCATAATTATCACACTCATGTATATTTGAATTGCAAATAATTTGATGTAGCCCAATATGAATTATATTGTACAAAACACGCATTTTTCATTTTGTAATTCTTTTTGTTTGAATCCCTTAGTCTATTTACTATTTATGTGCCCTTGGATTGTTAGTACTACTCGGCTTTGCCCTCAAGTTCTGTCACAAATGCTCTCGAAGCCCAAACTTATCCTGATTGGTTGAGCCGTTGTCACACAGATCGACTCCACGAACCATTGATCAACTGATCTAACAGGCAGTATACCCCTCCCCGTCTCTTCGTGGCCACCCCTCTCTCTCTCTTCGTGGCCACCCCTCTCTCTCTCTGTCGGTGGATGCATTATTGTCACCCCTCTAACAATTATCAACTATCTTTCGCTTTCCTTTTTCTTTTAGGGGATATAGTTTTGGCATATAGTTTCGGTAATTTGAAACGGCCCAAAAGTGGTATAATTTTGGTATAAACATGAGGCATACATATTTGCGGATTTCGGTGAATGCATTATTGTCACCCCTCTAACAATTATCAACCATCTTTCGCTTTCCTTTTTCTTTTAGGGGATATAGTTTTGGCATATAGTTTCGGTAATTTGAAACGGCCCAAAAGTGGTATAATTTTGGTATAAATATGAGGCATACATATTTGCGGATTTCGGTGAATGCATTATTGTCACCCCTCTAACAATTATCAACTATCTTTCGCTTTCTTTTTTCTTTTAGGGGATATAGTTTTGGCATATAGTTTCGGTAATTTGAAACGGCCCAAAAGTTGTATAATTTCGGTATAAACATGAGGCATACATATTTGCGGATTTCGGTGAATGCATTATTGTCACCCCTCTAACAATTATCAACTATCTTTCGCTTTCCTTTTTCTTTTAGGGGATATAGTTTTGGCATATAGTTTTAGTAATTTGAAACGGCCCAAAAGTGGTATAATTTTTGTATAAACATTAGGCATACATATTTGCGGATTTCGGTGAATAGATTATTGGGAGCCCTAATTTTAGTAATTTCGGTGAATGCACACACTAACTATGAAAATAACTACAAGTACATGTAACTGAATAATGAATTTGTAACAAGGTATCCCTTGTAACAACTTCTAGCGCCACAGTGAGCAATGATAAGAATCCGATCGCAATTATACAACGAAAAAACAACCAGCCATCGGATTAGCTTGCTTCTTCAACTCGATCGGTTGCCTTAACCGCTTGTTCATTTTCTTCAGTTCTCCCTTCACTTCCTCCGAGTCCTACATTGGGAGCATTAGGCATAATCGGAACGGCTCCTCTCTCCGCCGCATTCTCTACGACAAGTCCCCCCTCCCAAATTGCGCTCCCCAATAGCGCCAATTGATTCCTGCAATTGAAGCCTCCGAACGTACACATCGATCCACTCGAAATGCCCGCATTTCTTCGGGATCCGAAAACAACAACGGGAACCCTAAATCCCAAATTCGAGGGAATAGCAAGAAAATCGAGAGAAAACGAGAGAAATTGGAGCGAGATCTAACCTTATCCCCTCTCTATATGGCAAGCTCTCGCATGCAAGGAACTCACGTCCACGGTTGCCGTTCTCGTCCGTCTTACGGATCGACCGCTTCGCAGGCTCCCGGCGTGGGCGGTTAGGGCATCTTGTCAAAGGCACGGGTCCATACTGCGGCCATGAAGAACGGGAGGTCGAAGAGAAACTAGACATCACCCGCCTGCCGGAGAAGGGCTGCGCCGGCGAGAAGAAGAACAATGGGGCGCGGGGAAAGAAAGGGAAGCAATGGAACGGGCACGAGCGCGGGGCTGGCTCGGGCTCCCATTTTGCAACGGTCACTCGGGTAGGCGTGGGTCCGGCGCACTAACGTGGACAAGTTGTGGGTCCCACGATGATCCGGATAAGTGAAGACGTGTCCACTGCGGGGCACCAACAGCGGCCCCACTTGCTAGCACCAACCAACGTCAACTAAACGGGATTCCTTCCATCCGAGCTCCTTCTGCGGGTTTCAGACAAGGTCTTGGGGAAAACTGAGGAAAAACTAAGGGGCTGGGGAAAACTGAGCACAACTAAGGAGCCAGGGGCACGAAAATAGAAATCCCTATTAAAAAGGGCAAGTTTAAAGTGCACATTTAGGAATTTTTTGAGACGGATCCAAACAAGCAAAATAATGGCATCAAGAGGCCAACAAGTCGGACGGGGGTCCCATGGCACGACCCAATTCCAAGGGGGCACCAACGCTCGCCTCAATCTTTTGTGTGGGGGCGTGTTTTTACCTAAATCCATCTATAAATACCTCATGGTATTTTATTTTGCGATATATGGAGGCGGAGATCAAAAATCATGAAATAGAGACTCTGTAGTTCGCTGCTGAAGGATAAAAACAAGAGTGCATGAAAAACTTCTTGCACCCCTTGATGAGCATGAAAAAGTGCTTATTTTAATTTTGCAATATAGTTGGTAATGGAATTCCTAGTTCCAAGGGAAGGTAATCTCCTCCAAGATCGAGAGACAAAGTGGGGAGGGGCCTACAAATGGGAACCACTTTACAGTAACTGGTGTTGGCGTGCAATATCATAATTGTTAGTACTTACCTACCTTGCACATTGTCACATCCCGAAATTTTCTAAATTTTAAAATGTAATATAAAAATAAATTTAATGCTTGATTGTTTGAAATTGAATGCAAATTTACTAAGAATTAAAACTTTTGGAGTTATTTAAAAGTATTTTCCCAAAATGTTGTTTCCAAATAATTTGTTTTAGAGTATCAAACCCCAAAAACCCTAAATTATCTATGTGTTACTAAATGGCCTATGTGCTATTTTATTTTATTTAACTTTCAAATTTGTTTAAAACATCTCTACTCTAGTCCCAAAACAACCCTCTGATTTTTACAAATTTTTAGAAACAAATTTAAAATCATTTGAAAGCTTTAATCAAAAGTTATGAAAGAAATAATCAAAAAAAAAAACCCAACTAACTGGGCCAACTGGCCCAGTCTAGCCCAACCAGCCCAGCACACCCGACCGAGTCGCTCGGTCGTCTTCCTCGTTGCATGAGCACGTACAGAAGCTGGAACGTGAGATGTTTATGGCTGTACGTTTCTTCTCCCTCTTCCATCAATTTTTAGGGGACGTTTCTACTCACCATCAACACGAAAATTACTCAATATTTGATGGAGAATCCGTTCAGGCAATTCATATTCCATTTGGTTGTCTTAGTCGGCCCAACCAAACCGGCGCCCCGAATGCCACCCGACGGCATAGACATCCCGATCTCCCACCTCAGTCCATATTGATGCAAACCAAGAGGAGCAGCGCGTGTCCCTCTGTTTTATCCCTCACTTTCATTCTCAAACTTTTCCTAGAGAAGCTCTGTACAACCCCTGCCAACCATGCCAACACCACCCCCAAGATCGAGTTCATCGCTAGATGCCGACGCCCTCGGTGATCACCTCGCTGATTCCTTCGGCAAGATTTCTATACTCATCAAGGGCTACCTCCAGGACATAGACATGCATCATTTTATCGCTGTTGACCGCGGCGTCGTCGGAGTTCATCTCGACGGTACGTCATGTACGTTGGTCACTAGCTCTATTCCACTTTTTTCGTGAACTCCTCTCACCGTCGCCTACCTCCAGGACATCGTGCTGCAGTCTCTCGTTGATGTTTGACACGCAGCCGTCGTTCCCTCCGCTCGCCGACCGCCATGACGCTGTTGATGAATAAAGTAGGTACAAGCAGTCCCAAGTCCCTATCTTTCTTCCATTCGTTTGCTCACATACGGAGTCATGTCCTTGTTTCTTCCTCCTTCGTTGAATCTCCCTATAGCACCATCTAAAGCGCCCGGTTCGTTCAATCTACAGCCGAGACCGACTCCATCAGGACGTCCGACGCCGACGACCGCAGTCCAAGCGAGCACGTACATGCACAGATCGCTGGTATGGTCATTCCCACCTGGCCACATTCTTTTCTTGTTCTTTGTACCTGATTTGTTCCGATGAATTTATATCGTATTTAACACATTTGGCCATCCCTTTTTAGTTTCAGCAAGCATCAGGAACATGTACTAATCCTTGATCCAACCAATTCAGATCGTGTGATCCATCTTAGACCATTAGATCTAAATCCAAGTGTCCAGCTTAGCCCACTCAAGTGAACCGGTTGAAACATCCTATTCCGATCGATCAGATTGTGCCAGCTACTTCACGTACACAAATTTTAAAATTGCATATCGTTTGATCTAGAGCTCCGATTCGAATAGTTGTTCTCCCGTTAAGTTTCTAATTAAATTCTCTACAACTTTTGTGTAGGAAGTTTTTTCATCCGAGAAACTTTTTCTGACAACTTTTCGTACAACATTAAAATTTAACCGCGACATGTTTAATCTTGTAAAAATTATAGAAAAATAATTACACATCCAAAGTTGGCAAATAATATACCGCTGGTCTCATAAAAATGTTTAGAACACAAATGTGATTTTAAATCTGACTTTCGAGTAATGTTCAAATATTCAAATTTGAATATGTGAATTTGAGTATTTTGACATAACTCAAATTCTATAAACCCAAATCAAGTGATTCTTTTTGTGAATGGATCATATTTATGCCCTCTGTCCACTTGCACAAACACCAAACTTAGTTCAACCTTTTCCTACTATTCAAATTCAAACATGAGGATTTGAGTATTTTCATTATAGATGCATTTCCTTAATTATTTTAAACAAGGTTCATTTTTGCAAAAGTGAATCCTTTAGTCAAACCCATCTAACAACATCTCTTAGACACAATCATCATATATCCAAATGATATTATCCTAGTTCATATTATTCAAATAACAACTGAGTTATTTGAGTAAAGTGTGAGATGTCCTATTTTAGACTTTCACCTTGCTCCGGTGAGGTCGAGAAACTCTACTACATATCCGATGTGTTAAACCCTTGTTATTCATTACAATCCGTGAACCAAATCCCGACACCTATCATGTTGACTTATATTGAACTATTCAATATACAAATGAGTTAATTGAGTAATTCAATATATCACAAATCTATACCCAAGCCTATGTGTAATTCATACTATTTTGAATAATTGTTGTCACACTTATTCAAGTAGTATTGTTGTTGCACTATTTGTCACTTATGTGATTCAATTCACATAAGCCGTTTCAAATTCTTTTCATGCTTTTTGTAAAGCATAAAAATTCTTCAATTATATCTTAGATAATCCATCTCTTTCTAATCGTGTGACTTGCCATCCAAACTCTCACCGCCATACCTTGCAAGCGGACCTCATGCCCCACCTTAGTACCATAGAGCGATTTCCGATTGTTGTCTTGTCTGATTTTGTTGTTGTTGAATGGTGTGTTTATGTTGTGCTATATTTATCTTGTAGTTCGTGTGAAGAGCGACGTGTTTTGTTGAGAGAAGTGAACGATCTTCATTTACTAAAAAGGCAAGTGACACTCAAATTCCTACCTATTTTTATTATGCATTAGTGTTTTTCAACTAGTATGCATGGTAGGATTTTGTTTTCGAAAATTATGCTATGCTTATCAATCCTAGTAGTGTGTAGCCACCCATGAAGCCTTGCTAGGATTCTTAGTATGCCTAGCAATAACAAAATGCCACTGCTGTTTTCGATTAATCTGGATTGTGAGTATTGAGAATTAAAATTTAACAACCTTAATGAAACACCTGGGTGGATTTGGAATTGCTTGGTGGGAGGCTACTCAGGGCCACATTGTGGTTGTCATCGCCTGAGGGTGCTCAAATGTTGAGTGGCTACTCAGGGCCACATTGTGGTTGTCATCGCCTGAGGGTGCGCAAATGTTGAGTGGCTACTCAGGGCCACATTGTGGTTGTCATCGCTGAGGGTGCTCAAATGTTGAGTGGCTACTCGGTGGCCACATTGTGGTTGTCATCGCTCGAGGGTGCACTTGTGGATGGCCACTCGGGATTAAAGAGATTATTATGTCGTCCATGTTTTAGATAGCTTCCGAGTGCAACCACAATACATTATGGGCTCTGTCTTGGCTAAGTACGTAGTGGGAAACCCCGCCTAGGGTACCGCCGAGTGGGGGAATCCGGGTACGGGCGGATCCGGTTGGTAGGGGGCTACTAAGGAAAAGCTTCGTAGTGACCTCGTCCCGGCCTTAATGAAGATGAAGAATTTTGGCAAAAAGGCTTGGTTGTGAATTGTGGGTAAAGAGCGCAACCTCTCGAGAGTTAAACCTAAGATCTTAGCCGTGTCCCCGGTTATGGACAATTTGAGCTTCTAGGCAAGGAATGTACGGAAGAATCTCATCACCTTTTCTGAATGTATTTAAAATTTGAATCAACCTTTGAAAACTCATGGGAGATGTAACCATGTGATTATTCTAAAACCCATGGAGGATTTATCCATGGTGTGATTTCATAATGTCATTCAAAGATTTTCAAAATGTTTTGTTTTAAATAAAATATAGGATACAATTGGCTTTATGCAAATTTGCCTAAACTCCACTAGCCAAATATCATGTAGATAGTCATGCCCAAAACTGCCACCATATAAGTGTCATTTGCCAGTACATCATTGTACTGACCTCCATTCGTGGGGCTGCATATTCAAACGTGCAGGTTCGTCTGAAGAGGATTACTAGTAGGATCTCGAGTCTACATTCCAACATGCTCGCTCGTGGCACATGAAGATGATGGAGGCTCATTGAAGATTTATTTTTCCGCAGTGTTTGCTTGAACTCTGTTATTTGAGCTAGTCCATGTGACTATGCAATTTGTAAGGTATTACGTTACCCTTTGGTTCAACGATGTAGTAATTTGATACTATTGCAATGATTACTATATTTTGTAATGTGTGTGCTATCAGTGATCCCGGGAATAGCACTATACACAGGTATCTTACCTTTATAAAAAGGTAGGGTGCTACACACATGAATGTTCCCACATCTACATGCACTTCTAATCCTAGTCCGATTCATTATGTATTAATCGATACTTCCCTTGCAAAGGGTCCAACCTATATTTAACTGAGTCAAAATTATGTGTGTTTAAATTCCATCCTATGACCAACTAATAGGGAAGAAAAATATATATACACTATGCACGCACTTTGCATAAAAAGTTTGAAATATTGTTCATTGGGATTTTGAAAGAGTAATAATATGGTGCAAGATATCTTTTGTTTCTTATATCATTATATGTTGTTGCCTATTCGACGCTACCCCGGAGGAGGGATCCTCACGAAGGGGGGAAGAAGTAGGGCCATAGGGCGGAGAGCCATTGGGACGGTGGTACGCGGTTTACCCAGCTTCGGAATACGCTGCTCGGAGGCAGGACCTACTGCTGCTTGTCTGGAATTATCTGAGCGCTTTCATGTTGTTTTGTGGTTGTGCCTCTAGGGCTCCCGAAATCCGGCTTATAAAGGCGCCAGGATCTAGGGTTTCTATGGAGAGTCCTAGCCGGAATACAATCTTGCCTAGCTACGGAATATTACATTGCCGTGCACGTCAAGGATCCGCCTTTACCTAAATCGTTGTACCGTATCCGGCTACCTTGGTGGGCCTTGTCGGATCCGACTCCTAGCACAGGTCGCCCTAGATCCGGCTCCTTGTTCCTAGGCTGGACTTCTTCCATCTTGATCAACGACAGACTCGGGCCGCCCGGTGGGCCATATGCCACCACCACCATCTGTGGGCCCCACGGGCTTGCCGGATCTAGGCATTGTCGATGGTACACCCATGAAGTATACCCACAACAGTAGACCCTATAGTTCTCCGAGGTTCACCATGTGTTCCGTCTTGCTCGTGCCTCTGAAATCTCCGACTAGCTTCAGGAAGTCTTGGAAATCTTGAAGAACTCCGACTTCAAAAAACATCTTTCCAGCTTCTTCGCCGGAAAGTCTTCTCTTCCACGGGACTTCATCCATCGACCAAATTTTCAAAAAATTTCTCCGGATAATCACCTCGTAGATTTTAAACTTAGTACCTCAGAGTTTCCCAGATCCCCCAAGAAGATCAACTGGTTCTAACGAGGGAGCTCCTCGACAATGCCCACCATGAGGGGCTTAGGGTTGATGGAATCCTGCAGGTTAACACGAGACATCGGATAGCAAACGAACATGAAGCAAGATTTACCCAGGTTCATGGCCCTCGATGAGGTAAAACCCTTACTTCATGCTTGCCTGATCTTGATTTTATCGAGTAAAATAGGTTACAATGGGCAGCCAATAGACTGCTATGGTGAACTCACCGAGAGCAAGGTTTCTAGGATTTGTGTATGCTAGATTGCGGGGGTTTCATGTGTTGTTGTTCAGCAGGCCCTCTCCTGGCTTTTATATAGCAGGCCAGGTCTACTCTTTCCTTTTACTGACATCTTCTTGCCTTGTTCGTCAATAATCCATCTTCTTGTAAGTTATGAGCCCACCTTGGATCAGGGCAATCTTCATGGGCCCCTAGTTGGCCCAAGGGAGGTAGACTAATGTCGGGTACCCGAAGGGTAATGCCCACATCAGTAGCCCCCGAGTGACTAGTCGAAGCAAAGTTTCGGGCAGGGACTAAAGTTGTCTTCATCCGAACATCTTGATAATTCAAAGAAGATTGAGTCTTCATGCTCGTGGTAAAGTTGAAGTTGCTTGGCATCGGGTGCGTGTCCATCGCTCCCGATGGGAGTAGCCCCCGATTCTAGGGACGGATGTTTGCAACCGTGCGTAGGCTCAAGTTGTACTACTCGAAGATCTTGCTGTCGATGTTTTTTGAACCTTTTTCATCATCTGGTACTTTTAGTATATCGGGTCCGCTGAAACTTCCGGTGAAGCCGAGCAATTGACTGTACGTAAGGGATATAAGCAACGAGCCTAGTTTTACTCGGCAAGACGATACTGGTTAAATGCCGAAGGCAAAACAACGTTACCGTACACAGGTTCAGGTCCCCGGGCCCGAACCTGGATTTGCTGGAACCTTCGGGTCCGTTCTTCTTTGAATTCCTTCGGCTGTTGATGTCTTTGTTGTTTTTATCGGGTGCGCATCTGAAAGAACATGTCCATTACCCCATGTGTGGTTTTGGTAATTGATGACAATCCCTATGGACTAACGGTTGCATTGAGAATCTATCTTAGGTCCATAGCCATGTGTTGGTCTCAAGGTTGCAAGATGGAGAAGATGGAGTACAATGACGAAGACGGTGTCGAAGAGAGACGAAGGCCGTGTTGAAGATGAAGAGAGATGAAGACGGCGTAGAAGAGATGAAGACGGTGGCGTTTATGTTGGAGGAAGACGGTGGCATGTACAATGATGAAGAGGGTGAAGACGGAGCTTGCCGACTCGAGAGGAACGCGCAAGGTTAAGGTTTGTGCTCGATAGGATAGTAGGTCGCATCATCGGAGAGAGCTCAAACCTTGCATGCATTGCATCGTGTTTCTTGGTTCTTCTTGGTTCTTATCCATGAAACGGATTCCGGTTGCATCGCATGTTGCATGTGCGAGTGTGATGATTTTCCCAATATACCATATTGAAAGGTTACACCTCTATGACCATGAGAAAATCATCACTCACTCTTTTCCATGTTTTCACCTTGTATAGTGGTATCTCTTGTCTCCCTCTTTCCAACAAAATTGGTTTCACCGCAGTCGGAGTTTCCTATCTCGAGTTATTGTTTTTTCCGTATCGCCGTTTAAAGAAAAAGAAAAAAAAGCTGGAGCTGTACTACCGGGGCCAGTACCGTAACAGGCTGTGAGAGCCCCTGGACCCTGGCCGGTACCGAACCGGTACCAGGCCCGGTAGTACCGGCCGGCCTGATACGTCTCCAACGTACCTATAATTTCTGATGTTCCATGCTTGTTTTATGACAATACTTACATGTTTTGCTCGCACTTTATAATGTTTTTATGCATTTTCCGGAACTAACCTATTAACAAGATGCCGAAGTGCCAGTTCCTGTTTTCTGCTGTTTTTGGTTCCAGAAAGGCTGTTCGGGCAATATTCTCGGAATCGGACGAAATCAACACCCAGAACCTTATTTTTCCCGGAAGACCCCAGAACACCGAAGGGGAGACAAAGATGGGCCAGGGGGGCCCCACACGATAGGGCCGCGCGGGCTCCACCCTGGCCGCGCCGGCCTATGGGGAGGGAGCCCTGGTGCCCCTCCTGCGCCGCCTCTTCGCCTATATAAGCCCTTTCGACCTAAAACACGATACCAATTGAAGAAACTCCGTAAAAGACTCCAGGGGCGCCGCCACCATCGCGAAACTCCGTTTCGGGGGACAGAGTCTCCGTTCCGGCACCCTGCCGGGACGGGGAAGTGCCCCCGAAGCCATCTCCATCAACGCCACCGCCTCCATCATGCTCCGTGAGTAGTTCCCCCATGGACTACGGGTTCTAGCCGTAGCTAGTTGGTATTCTCTCCCCCATGTACTTCAATACAATGATCTCATGAGCTGCCTTACATGATTGAGATTCATCTGATGTAATCGGTGTTGTGTTTGTTGGGATCCGATGGATTGTTACATTATGATTAGTCTATCTATAAAGTTTGTGAAGTTATTGTTGCTGCAATCTTGTTGTTTTTAATGCTTGTCACTGGGGCCCGAGTGGCATGATCTTAGATTTAAGCTCTATACTTATTGCTTAGATTGTATCTACAAGTTGTATGCACATGTCTATGTCCGGAACCAAAGGCCCCAAAGTGATAGAAATTGGGACAACTGGAGGGGAAGGCGTAGGTATGAGGATCACATGCTTTCACGGAGTGTTAATGCTTTGCTCCGGTGCTCTATTAAAAGGAGTACCTTAATTGCCAGTAGATTCCCTAGAGGCCCGGCTGCCACCTGTCGGTAGGACAAAAGATGTTGTACAAGTTTCTCATTGCGAGCACGTATGACTATATATGGGAAACATGCCTACATGATTAATAATCTTGATGTTCCGTCTTAATGCTATTTCAATCCTATCAATTGCCCAACCGTAATTTGTTCACCCAACACTTGTTATTGGAGAGTTACCACTAGTGTAGATAGTCGGGAACCCCGGTCCATCTTTCATCATCATATACTCATTCTACATGTCATTGGAAGTAGTATCAACTATTTTCCGGTGCCATTGCTCTCATATTATCGCTATCGCTCATCGTGTTATCGTTACTACCGCTCTCATATTACTCGTTGCTTTCACATCACCCTCGTTACTAGTGCTTTTCCAGGTGCGACTGAATTGACAACTCAGTTGTTAAGGCTTATAAGTATTCTTTACCTCCCCTTGTGTCGAATCAATAAATTTGGGTTTTACTTCCCTCGAAGACTGTTGCGATCCCCTATACTTGTGGGTTATCACGGCCCACCCAGCTTTTTTTCCCCAACCTTCTCTCTCCAGCCAACAGCTCCGCACTAGGCCGCTCCGCTCTTGGGCCGCGGCCAACCACCGGCCCACCACGCCGCTGCTCCGTCCTCCGCCTTGGGCCGCCTCACACCTGGGCCCAGCCCCACGCCGCGCATGCCCAGGCCGCCCACGCAAGCTGCCGCTGCCTCGCTACACGCCCACGCGCCGATCGAGACTGGGGCGTTGACCCCGCGCTCGATCCCACGCCGTACGGCTCCCGCGCGGGAGACGCACTCGCTCGCCACGCTGGCCCAGCTGCTGCCGCATGCCACGCTGCGCCCTGCTCGCTGCCTCTGGCCCCATGCTGCCCGCTCGCTGCCCATGCTCTGCTGCCTGCCACCTGCTCTGCCGCTGCATGCTGCTCCTCTCTCTTTCTCTCTGATTCAGTTCTGCACAGTTTTAGGCACAAGCGGTAGTACCGCTCTGTGCAGCGGTACTACCGGTTTTGGGCCTTTTTCAGATCTGATTTTTTTGGGAAAAACGGTAGTACCGCTTTGCACAGCGGTAGTACCGCTTGGGGCGAATCTGACCGTTTTTTCAGCCCCAACAGCTATATTTTGGAGCCCCTATTTATATCCCTCTTCCACCTCCGACCCAAACACTTCTTCCCCTTCATTCTCTCTCCTCCATTGTTGACCTTGAGTTGTTTCTACCTCCTCTTGATCCCTCCACTAGTTCTTGCATATTTTTGGGGGAAAGGAGAGAGGAGATCTAGATCTAGAGCTTCACCAATTGAATCCCTCTCCAAGTGAGGGGATCTTGCTAGATCTTGATCTTGGAGTTATTTGGTGTTTCTCCACATATTTGTTCTTCCTCCCTTATTCCCCCAATAGCTTTTATAGCTTTGTTGGAATTTGGGAGAGAAGAACTTGGGCATCTTAGTGGTGTTCTTAGCCATTGCATTAGGTGCATCGGTTTGGGTTCTCTCCGGGGTTTCTGTAACATCCCAATTTTCAAATAAAGGAAGAAGAACAATTCCAAGTATCCAAAATTCAGAACCAACAAAAACTTCTACTTTGCATATAGTACCCTGCATAGGACTTGTGCATTTTGAGTGATATGCCATGATGATTGTTACTTTGTGTATGTGATGAACTCCAAAACCCTAGAGTGATCAAGTTATCATCATAAATCAAATCCATCAAAAAGAGAAAGAAATCAAATATTATAAAAACCCTAAAAACCCTAACATATGGTCTATGTCATTTTGGTAAATTTGATCTTAGACCCATTTGATCTTCACCAATAGTTGTAGTATGTTATTAAAGAGTAATTACAACTTTGGGAATCAAAGTTTTACCTTTTAACCAATTTAAAATTTTAAAATATGATCACATGAGATAATGGTCATTTCTGACTTTTATAGTCTGGTCACCACTTTGAGCCTCTCTATTTCAAAATTTCTAAACTAAACAAACCCAACTCTTGGCATGTCATCCAAGTACACAACAAGGTGAACAACTTTTGTATAGCTCATCTTACCAAAAACTTTCTGGATCAAGAGATAGGAGCAAGCAAAGATGAGACATTAAAACAGATTCAACAATCTCCATTTTCAAAGTTTGATCAAACCAGAGCCAAGTCTTGACCATCACTTGCCCTAGCATTGACCCCCTGGACCCTCCTACACCTAGCCCATGCAAAGAAAACCAAGGAGATGGACAGACATGGCGTGAACATGGCCATGCCGGCCACGTTCGCCACCGGCGCGCCTCCCCTCTCTTCTCTCCACAGCAGCCCACGCCACCGTGCCAAACGCGTCGACGATGATCTCCTGGATCCGCCCGTACGCGCCCTTGACCGCGAGGACGTCGCCACGACTCGCCACAGCCGCGCCTGTGCACGCCTGTGTACGCCGCGAGCGGCATGGGCGACGTCACCGTGCACGGACGCGCGCGACACGGCCACGCGTCGCTCGCAGCACTCCGTCGTACCCCGACCAAACCCGCGCGCCCGGAACCCTTCTCGCCACGCGGAGCTCGCCGGACATGCGTGCGTCACGCCTTGGCGACCACGGCCGCCGGAGAGGACGGACGCGCCCGCCATTGCCGCGCCAGTACATGCACGGCTCCGACCACCCTACGCGTCCCCTTGCCGCGCCGTTCACGCTCCTAGCTTCGCCATGACGTCGTGAACACGACCGCGTCGCCGCCTAGCTCTCTAGACCCCCGGAGAAGCCGCGCCCTTGTCGACCTCGCCGCAGCACCACGACCACCATCGCGCCTATAAAAGGAGGCCTCGCCTCGACCATCTCTTCACACCACCAACCTCACCTCTCCTTCCTCGACCTCCCAAGCACCTCACCATGCTCGATTAGCCACCGCCGCCGCCCAATCGACGCATCACTGCCGTAGAAGCCCTGCAGCAATCGCCGGAGAAGGA
>NC_061510.1:172967931-172985021 GCF_022539505.1 Lolium rigidum
ACCGGTGCAGGTGCGATGAATCGAGTGGCATGCTTCCGATTGCGCCCATACAAATAGTTTGAGTACCCGGATCACTTAATCTATCTTCTACACTAAGTCTATCTTCTACAAGGCCGGTGCACTTACCGCTAATGGCGCGGTGGCTCGACGGAGCTCCGGTGAAGACGAGGTCGCCGAACTTGAAGAAAACTGCCCCGCGAAGACCAGGAATCGGCGGCGGGGAGAAATTCCCGTTCAACCGCAGGAATCTTGGCGCGAAGGGGAGCTTGGACTGGCGGCGCGCGGAGCTCACCGTGGCGAAGTTCGCCGGAATCGAGATCCGTTGGGCGGCGCGGCGCGAGGAGGAAGACGAAGTGGTGAGGAGAGGTGAAAGAATGGAAATTTACCGAGCCACGGGGTATTTATAGGCCACGTGCGGAGATTCGGGATTCGGATCCGACGGTGGAAACAGAACGGACGCACCGTTGGATGGATGACACGTGTATTAGGTCAAATGCGGTAAGACAACGTGGAGGTAATTTGACCATGCGCCCCCGAAATTTCCGGCTAAAGATTGGCATTTGCGAAAATTTAGCGCGGGAAAAGTGGAGGTTGTGCGCGGGAAAATGGAATCTCCGTTGTGATACTTAATCTGAAGATGAAGGAATTCCGAGTGAATGAACCCGGAATCAAGTAGAAGTTTTTTGAAGCTCTTCAAGATTCTCTTCGGATCCGAGCTGAATGAAGTCGGAGGAATGATGAATCTCGGAGAACTTCGGGGGCTACTCGTTGTGGGTATACTTTATGGGTATATCAACGGCATGGCCTAGATCCGGCAAGCCCGGGTGGCCCATAGATGGTGGTGAGGCATGTGGCCCATCGGGCGGCCCGGTTGCTTGTAGATCATGAAGGATGAAGTCCAGCCCAGGAACAGGAAGCCGGATCTCAACCGACCTACGAAGGAGGCCGGATCCATGACAGTCCATGAAGTAACCGGATCCAGCACGTACCTGGAGGAAGGCGGATCCTTGACGTACACGGCAAGACATTGTACCGTAGTTAGGCAACTTGTATTCCGGCTAGGACTCTCCATGTAAACCCTAGATCCGTGCGCCTTTATAAGCCGGATCCCGGGAGCCCTAGAGGCACAACCACAACTCATTGTAACAACGCGAAAGCGCCCGGATAATTCCGGACAAGCAGCGGTAGGCCCCTGTCATCGTGCAGGTGTTCCGAAGCTGGGTAAATCGCGTACCACCGTCCCGTGTGCACTCCGCCCTATGGCCCCTACTTCTTCTCCCCCTCGTGAGGATCCCTCCTCGGAGGTACCGTCGATTAGGCAACGACAGGAACTATTCCCGTCGAGGTTGAGGTAACATAATCATTGTGTGAAATACAAGATTTTCTTCATATAATTTTTTTTTGATAATAAGACTTGATCAACCTTGTTAACAAAATAATTTTGAATGAATGAAACTATGTTTTCACCTATGACCTATTGATTGAATTTATATTAGAATGTCTTAGAGTTGCTGTAGGTTTGGTTTTGATTTGGTTTTTCATCATTCCATAATTATTTTTCTCTGATAGAATCATTATTCAAATTCCGAAAATTGCCCAAAAATAAAGTTTCTCGAAAAATTCTAGAAAATGTTTAGAAAATTTTTACGTGAGAAAAGGGGCAGAGAGGCACCTGGGGCAGCCCAGGGGGACCCACAGGCCAGCCACACCATGTGGCCGCGTGGGGCACACCCTGGCCGCGCCAAGGCCAGGTGTGGGGCCCCCTGGCCCTCCACTTGCTCCCTCCTCTGCCATTCCCTTCTCTCACCCGAGAAAACACATCCCCATTTCTCAAACCCGTGCTTCTGCTGTTCTTCATCGCGATTTTTTGATCTCCTTCCTCAGCCCATATTTCTTGCTGAAATTTGAAGCATTTGCTCTCCGGTATGTGACTCCTCCGATTATCCAAGTAGAATTTTGATTGGTGAAGTATATCTTGAATATTTTGCTGATGTAGATGACATGATATGTGAGCTTGCATGCTTGTATTATGATGGGATAAATAGTTTTGATGCATGTTTAGCCCTCTTATGAGTCTCCATAGTGTTCTCCTTCATTTGTCTATCTTAAAATCATTTTTATGAGGTTTGTTAAAAATTTCAGAGAACAAGTATGGACAACCACACATATGGAGAGATCTTTGAGAGTGAAGGACCTGGACCAAGGAGATCTTCAAGATCATCTACTCAATACCGGCGATCTTACAATGAAGATCTCATTGCTCAAGATTTTTGTGAAAGGGATGAAGGGGATGCACATCCATCTACTTTTCCTTGCACTGACTTCATGATTAATGCAGGGATTCGTGATGAATTCATATACCTTGTTGGCAAGGATGGCTTAACCGATTACATGAATGATGAGATCGAGCAATATGCTTCGCTCACTAAAATATTTGTGGAGAGTTTCCACTTTAGTAGCACTAAGTACAATCCGAGTGTTGCATTTAAAATCTATGACAAGTCTATCACTTTGCCTTTGCAACAATTTTATTCGATCCTAGGTATTCCTACTGCAGGGACAACGAGGAAGATCAAGGACCACCCCACTGACTTGATGGAACTTTACCGGGAGGTGACGAACGATGATGACCGCAAGGCCCATCGCGGTAAGATAAGAAATATCCAACTCCTAGCTATTAGATACTTCACCTATTACCTTGCTACTAGTGTTCTTGCTAGGGAAAATACTAGCAACATTTCCCATTATCACTTGACTTTTCTAGCTACTGCACTCGATGATAGTACTAAGTATAATCTTGGTGCTCTTATTGCTCGTCGATTGTCTGCTAGAGGACCCATTTATGGGGGTATTGTTGCTGCATGAATTGTAGCTGCTTTGAACCTTACTATTGATCCAAATGATGTGTTATTGGAACCACAAAGACTTGACCTTGCTTCCATGAAACATCACCACTTTATTACTGTTGACTCTTGTGTAGGGAATTTAGTGTATATAATGTTATTTGTTGATGGGGAAGAAAGGGAGGTTCCCCTACCACAACCTGGTTCTTTTAGTGTTCACAGGAGGCCGTGGTATCGCTCAAAGGAGGAGTTGGACGAGCAGCTTCGATTTCTTGGATTCCATGACCAGCAGCAGCATGAGGAAGAGGAGGAGGCGGCCCCTGAGGACTACACCGTGCACTACACCGAGCCGTCCTCGAGTTCATACCAAGAAGAAGGTGCCTCTTAGTCGTATTACGGGGGAAACATTTCTTTCGATGCTTGGTCACCATGGGGTTGATATCCACTTAGGCCAAAAGCCTAATCTTGGGGGGAGGTATACCGACATCTCGCTCATCTACATATCATATTCCGTCGGAACTTTGTATATCCATGTTTCGCTTTCTTTTTGTTCTTGCTAGTTTTGTTTTAGTAATTTCTATTTATTTGAATTTTGGGAGTTTTTACTACTGTAATAACCTCTCCTTAGATTATTTGTTCCGTTTCTATACAAAGGATAGCCTCTAATAGGAAGGAGGTAAGAATTTTGGGAGTTGCTGTCTAAAAACAGATACTGTGTTGTCACCATACAAATTCATATAAATAGCCAGAATGGAATTCTGAGCTGCCAATTTTTGAGCATATTCCCCAGGTTGTTATCTAGCTTTCGTTAGTTGACCACTTTTCTATATGAGCTACATAACATCTTCATAAAAATCGATCTTTTCCTTATGTTATGGGTTGGCAGATTTCTGCCACTTGTCGCATTTGCATGTTTATTTTAGTTTTCTTTATTTTTGTTGTTCTTAATTTTGTTTCTACTTTCCAAAACATAAAAAGAAAAAAAATATTTCTTTTGTTTCTCTTCATTTGCTTCTTAGTTTGCTTCATCTTCCCATTATGGTTTGCTATGCGAAAAATCTAAAAAGATTTTGCTTTGTGTGTTGATTAAAAATCAAAAACCCAAAAATATTTGTTGTTCTTAGTTGGTTTTGTAAAGTTGTTGCAGGGTTCAACGGTCTTCCTTGACTTCATTGGATATTTGTTATCATTTTATATCATTCAAGTCATAGAAGTAAAGAGCAATAAGGACGGTCACGCTAATTCGAGTTGTGGTGAGAGGCTGGTGTGAACTCTACTTGTTTTCATTTTTGTACATATACTCATTTATGTGAACATGCTTACTTGGTTTGTGTAAGGTGTATGCTACTTTCTGATGCTCAGTAGTTTATGCTCTCTCATGGTTAGTTCCAATTTACTAATAGTAGGTAACATGTCATATATGGATGTTTGCTTGCATTGCTCTATTCATATAACGGTATGACATTGTGGTATCATCTTTTGAATGTTTCATTTGAATCGACTTGGCACATGCTCAAGCATGCATAAGACTAAAACAAAGTCATTTAAGCCTCGATGATTTATCTTGACTCAGAGTTCTTGTATTACTTTTATGCTTCCATTAATTTTATCCTTCGCAAGCATGATTATGACAGCTACTGCTTTCTTGATTGTCGCTTCCCAGTCTATTGCTAGCCTTCACTTGTACTGAGTATGAGCTCTACTCGTGCATCTAACTACTAAAAACCAAAGTGCCAATTGTGTCCACCATACTATATGTGGTATTTCGATGCCACTCCAAAGTGAATTTCTTGTATGCTACCTTTAAACCTTCAAAATTATCATCACTTGTTTTGTGTAATGTATAGCTCATGGGAAAGTAGTCTAAAAACTATTGTGGTGAGTATTATGTCTTATATGCATTTCAGTTCTTATAAGTTGCTTGTTGTGTGATAACCATGCTGTCATGGGGAACACCATCAACTTGCCTTGTTGAATATCACGTGAATTGCTATGCATGCTCATCTTGTTTGAAGTAAGGGAGATTTACCATGAGTTGCAAAGATTGGAGTATGCATATTGTTAGAGAGGAACATTAGGCCGCCAACTAAAGCCATGTTCACATGGTGGAAGTTTCAGTTGGACAAAATTCCGAATATCTGTCATCCTTGTGTTCCCGGTATGGATGTCCAAAAGTTGAGATTTATCGAAATTAAGGAATCAAATGAGATTCATCTCCTAGGACCTTTGTACAGGAGGCAAGGAGGTACCCCTTTGCGACACTTGGTTGAAACATATGTATGTGATGAAGATCCATGGAAATCCAAGCTAATTAGGACAAGGTGTGAGCACTATTAGTATACTATGCATGAGGCGAGCAACTTATAGGAAGTGTTATGCATGAGCCATATTATTTATCACTGCCGTTGACATGAGTTGCAGCTCTCAAAATATATATATTCCACACTCCTATTGCATTCAAAATTGAAAAGCTCTAGCACATGAGCAATCCTACTTCCCTCTGCGTAGGGCCAATCTTATACTTTTATGTTGAGTCACCATCCATTCTCCAAGCATTTTCTTGAGAGCATAGCTATCATTCTTAGTTTAATATGCTTGTCCCGGAATAAGATTAATTGTGGCATAACTGTGATGCTTGATTCTTTCGACATTTTTTACTTGTAGTCTTCTCTTGAACTTCAGAGGTGCCCCGGCATTTATGTTTTGCTCCACAAATAGGTCAAGCGAGATACCACTTTATCATGTCATATTATGAACATCGCAATCCTAAAAATACTTCTGTTTCATGTTGATTATTATTTTGTTGGTATCCTTTCATGACTTGCATAACTATTAAGTATTTTTAGTTGCATGCTTCTTATTATGAATTGCCTGAGCACTCGATCATGTAGTGAGAATATGTACACCATATGAAGCAAATAGGTTCGTGAAAGTTTCTGTTATCGCACTCAGTTGTCACTGAATTGCTTGAGGACAAGCAATAAGCTAAGCTTGGGGGGAGTTGCTACGTCCAAAACGTATCTACTTTCCCGAACACTTTGTTGTTGTTTGCCCTCTATCTTGTGTGTTTTGAATACAACAAACACGGACTAACGTTGTTTTCAACAGAATTGCTCTGATGTCTTGTTTTTGTGCAGAAATTCAACTTCCGGGAAAATCCCAGAAAATATAGAAAACCCAATATTTCACCTGAAGACTCCCGGAGCGAGGAGACAAGACGGAGAGGGCCATGAGGGGCCCACGCCTTCCCTAGGCGCGGGCCAGGGCTTGGCCGTGCCTAGGGGTGGTGTGGCCGCCTCGGCCACCCCCTTGACCTCTCCTTTGCACTATAAGAAGCCCCTGGACCCGAAAACCAGGGGGTTCGACGTTTTTCTAGAAAGAGTTCTGCTGCTCCGTCGCCACCAGAAACCCCAATCCGGGGACCAGAAGTGTAGGGATTCGTAGCATATAAAACAAAAAATTCCTACCGCAAGAACGAATAACAAGCAAGGATCTAATCTAGTAGATGGTAGCAATGAGGTGAAGATCATCATACCCTTGAAGATCGCTAAGCGTTAACGAGATTAGATCTCGTGGTTGATGTAGTCGATCACTTGCCGCTTGCAAAAGCGCGTAGAAGATCTTGACGGTGCCATAGTCGGGCAGCTCCTCTGCATTCGGTCACACGTTCATGGTTGATGACGATGTCCTTCTCCCATTCCAGCGGGCAACGGATGTAGTAGATCCTCCTCGGAATCCCGCTAGCACGACGGCGTGGTGGTGGTGGTGGTGGAGATCTCCGGCAGCGCTTTGCCTAAGCACCGCAGGAGTATCGGGAGGAGGGGAGTGGCTAGGGTTTGGGGAGAGGGGCACTTGGGGCGCCGGCCTTGGTGCCCTTGGGTGGTGCGGCTGGTGTGGTGGCCAGGCCCCTCCCTCTCCCCCTCATTATATAGGTGGAACCCCCAAGGGTTTGCCCAAAATTGGAATAAGAGTCCAACTCAAAACTTTCCATATGGGTGAAACCTAGGGGAAGTGGGATTCATCCCTTTCCTTCCCCTATGGCCGGCCATGATGGTGGAGTCCACCATGGACTCCACCTTCCCCTTTGGTCGGCCGGCTAGGGTTGGAGTCTGTATGGGTATATTGCCCCTATGTGTGGTTTTGGTAATTAATGACAACCCCTATGGACTAATGTTTTCATTGAGTTTATATGAAGGAATATTCCATAGGAACTACATGTAGTCCATGTGTTGGATTCAAGTATGGATGCCATGAAGATAAAGATATACCTTGAGTATTGGCATCAAGATCATCGATTTGAAGATATATATGTGATATGATCAAGAAGAAGAAATGAGGATGGAGTTCTTATGTGGAAATCAATATTAGCCATGCTCTAGCTTATGTGATAAGCAATGAATGATCAAGATCTTGAGTGCTTGATTCCAAGTGAAGAATTCAAGATATGGCTCTAAGTCGGTGTCATGATAGTCTCATAAGTTGAGTTATGGTTGACTAAGATTTAGAGCATGCAAGCAAATGAAGAATTCTTTATACACCTCAAGATAGTATGATAGAGCATGAGAAGATACAAGGTTGACCAATACAAAGAGTGAAGAATAGATTCAAGATTGGTCAACACATGAAGCATGAAGAATGTGCCACATGAAGTCATGTGGTATGGTAAGCCTTGTCAATTATGCTTTATGAACTAACCCATCATATATGTGCCCTTGTGTTGTCTATATGGGTTAGGTACCTTTCCATGGGCATGCATCAAAAGTGAGATCTCATATAGCCCATGAGAGGATGACGGCAAGTGGTGATCGTCATCAAGGTTGAGTTGGGCAAGTTCAAGTTGAGTATCTCAAGAGGATCATATACTTGAAGTTTGACGTCCATTTGATGATAATGGACATGTGAAGATGTACATCAATGGAGCTTTCCCATCATAGTGTATGGGGGAGCATTTGTGAGTCTTCACGAAGTAACGATGATCAAGTAATGCATTCCAGCTTGAGTGGAGCTTGAAGAGCTATCATCAAGATCAAGCGGGATGCGCAAGGCAAAGGTATGGCCTTGCTAGGTTTTCCTTTTACCGGTCTCAAGGTGGTTGTTGGGAGACCGGATTATAGGATAGATGGCCGCACTATCAAGAGGGGCTTTCGGTTGGGTAACTTGATCGCATCGTCTTAGGGAGCTCAATCCTTTGCATACTTTGCATACCCCTATTTCTTCTTGGTGTTTCTCTGTGAGAGGTTCTTGAGCTTGTTGCTAGCTTTACAACAAGCCCAAGTTCATCGAAAACGAAATCCGCATGCATCTTCTATTGCGTTTTCGAGTTTGGACGTCTTCACCATTTCTTGACGGTGGGAGACTCCCTCTCTAAAAACATCTAAAAATATCATGTGAGGATTCTCCATATTTCCAGTTCTTGTTGGGGTTCTATTCGTCGTTATCTTTCCAACTGTCGAGGGTGCTCCTCGGCAATGCCCTCCGATAGGGGCTTAGGGTTGGTGGAATCCTGCAAGCTGACACGAGACATCGGTTCACAGACAAGTGGGGAGAGCGATTTACCCAGGTTTGGGGCCCTCGATGAGGTAAAACCCTTACGTCCTGCCTGTCTGTTCTTGATTATGATGACAATGGGTTACAATGGGGTGCCGAATAGTTCGACTGAGATCTCGTCGAATTTGGCTAAGCGCTAAGGTAACCTAGCTTTAAGCTTCTGTTGGCTAAGATTGCTAAGATTGGTTTTGTCCCTCGACAGCCCCTCTCCTGGCCTTTATATAGGAGGCCAGGTCTCAAGAGGCCTAATCGAGTACGACTGGGTTTACAGTAGATCTATCTCTAAGCTTTCCCTGTTCGACTCCTTCCGTGTCTTGCTCTTCAAGGAATCTTCCGCCGCATCTCCCTTGGCGGCCCATCCTGCCGTCGAGTGCCTTCACGAGCCTCCAACTAGGAAATATAGGGTAGGGCAACATTGGTTACCCGAAGGGTAATGCCCACATCAGTAGCCCCCGAGTGTCTAGCCGAAGGTAGTTCGGGTAGAGACTAAAGCACGCCTCCTCCCAAGGTTCTTCTTCTTGATTGTTTTTGTTCTTCTTCAATCTGCATCATCTTCTTCTGTCGGGTGCGCGTCAACGCTCCCGATGGGAGTAGCCCCCGAGTCTAGGTACGGATGCTCGTAATCCGTGCGTAGACTCAAGTTGAACCACTCGAACATTTTACTCTGCCGAAGTTTTTTCTGTATGTCTCCGTATTCATCCGATATATTTTCCGCATGCAAGGGATGATAAGTAACGTGCCCAACTTTTGTTGGTTAACTGCCGATGGCAAAACAACGTTACCCTACACAGAATCAAGTCCCCGGGCATGATCCTGGAGTGCAAAAAAGTTATGTCGGGTGCGCGTCCAGCGCTCCCGATGGGAGTAGCCCCCGAGTCTGGGCACGGGTGCTTGTAACCGAGCGCAGACTCGAATCGAACAATTGTCCCTTTCTTCAAGTCTACATTTTATCGGGTGCGCGTCAGCGCTCCCGATGGGAGTAGCCCCCGAGTCTAAGTGCGGATGCTTCATAGTCTGTGCTTAGACTCAAATTTTTCATCCGATAAGTTTTCATTTTTCCTTCGAATGCTTTTAGCATTTTTCATGACGTCATCAATGACGCTCTACTGATATCTTGATTCTGACTGACAGGACGTAACCTGCTGGGCCTATTCTTTCTCTGTTCAGCCCTTTTCGCACAGTCACCAAGGCGTCTCCTCGATTCCTGCAACCTTCAATAGAAAAGATTACTGAATGGACCAGAGGCAACGACATGTGCCCCACTCAGTTCTCAAGTCCCCCTTAAAATCTCCAAAGGGCAAAAAAATCCCTAATCCTCTTCCGCATTTTTCGTAGCATCTCCTCGTTCTCCTCCTTCTTCCTCCCTTCGCTGCTGCTGCGCCGCCACCACTACTTTTCCGATTTCCCCCGGATCTCATAATGGTGAAGAAGAAGGGCGTTACTGCCACCGCCAGTTCTACTAGCGGAGGCGCCGCCGCCAAATCTTCCTCGACTCTTCCGAAGGGAAGCGCCCCGAGCGCTCCTCTCCCAACTCCGGTGCCGCCAGCGCCGCCAAGCTCGGTGGCCAAGCCCGGAGATTGGGTAGCGTCGACCGTCACCAAGCGTGACTAAAAAGAGATCCCGAAGCTTGGGATTAATCTCCTCCGACGAGGGGAATGTGATCTTTCCAGGTGCGATTTGTCGGCCTAATCCCCCTGCTGGCTTTACCGTGATGTTCTTATCGTTCCTATATCGAGGTCTTTCGCTTCCCGCTCATGAATTCCTCCTCAATCTCTTGCGAACTTACGAAATCCAATTATGGCAACTCACCCCCAACTCAATCCTCCACGTTGTTGTGTTCATCACCCTTTGCGAGGTGTTTCTGGGTATCAAACCTCATTTCGGGCTGTGGAAAAAGATCTTCTATGTGAAGAGATACAGCAGTAGTTATGGATTCTTTGTCACCGGAGGAGTGGGGTTTGTAGCCCGTTGATACGTCCAAAACGTATCTACTTTCCCGAACACTTTTGCTATTGTTTTGCCTCTAATTTGTGTATTTTGGATGCAACTAACACGGACTAACGCTGTCTTTAGTAGAATTGCTCTGGTGGCTCGTTTTTGTGCAGAAATCCAACTTTCAGGAAAATCCTCGGAATTTATGCGAAAGGTCATATTTTCCCAGAATATTGACGGAGCCAGAAGGGCAAGCCAGGTTGGGGCCCGAGGGCCCCACACACTAGGCCGGCGCGGCCCAGGAGGGGGGCGCGCCGCCCTGTTGTGTGGCCGCCTCGGCTGGCCCCCGACGCCCTCCTTCGGACTACTTAATGTCTTCGACCTAAAACGCACGGGGGTTAGAAGAAATCGCCAGAAACCATCCAGTACGCGACCACCGTCGCGAAACTCCGTCTCGGGACCAGAAAATCCGTTCTGGCACTCCGCCGGGACGGGGAATTGGAGGAGATCATCGCCATCATCACCACCGACGCCTCTCCATCGACCAGCCATGTTTCCCCATCCATGTGTGAGTAATTCCCCGTCTGTAGGCTGAAGGGGATGGTAGGGATTGGATGAGATTGGTCATGTAATAGCATAAGATTGTTAGGGCATAGTGCCTAGTGTCCGTAATTGGTACTTTTATGATATTGTTGCAACTTGTTATGCTTAATGCTTGTCACTAGGGCCCGAGTGCCATGATCTCAGATCTGAACATGTTATTGTTTTATGATGATATTCATTGCTTTATGATCTTACCCGCAAGTTGTATACACGTATTGTTGTCCGAACCCGAGGCCCCAAAGTGACGAAATTGGGACAACCGAAGGGGAAGGCGGTGATATGAGGATCACATGTGTTCACGGAGTGTTAATGCTTTGCTCTCGGTGCTCTATTAAAAGGAGTACCTTAATTTCCAGTAGATTCCCTTGAGGCCCGGCTGCCACCGGCCGGTAGGACAAAAGATGTTGTGCAAGTTTCTCATTGCGAGCACGTACGACTATATATGGAACACATGCCTATTGATTGATTAGTACTTGGATACCGTTTTATTATTATCTCGCAAATGCCCTGCTTTGATTGTTACATGAGTTTCTCTCATCCATGCAACGCCCGTTCATCCATCCCTGTGCCTACAAGTATTTTAATCCTCGCTGTTTACTATAATCACCACCGTTGTCTTTGTTACTCTGCTGTCGTTATTTCACTACTACTACCGCTATAAAACTGTTATTATCGATAAACTCTTGCGAGCAAGTCTGTTTCCAGGTGCAGCTGAATTGACAACTCCGCTGTTAAGGATTTCAAGTATTCTTTGTCTCCCCTTGTGTCGAATCAATAAATTGGGTTTTACTTCCCTCGAAGACTGTTGCGATCAACTATACTTGTGGGTTATCAAGACTATTTTCTGGCGCCGTTGCCGGGGAGCATAGCTTTATTTGGAAGTTCACTTGGATTGATATTGTTCGCTGCAAATTCTCCATCATGGGTAAACCTCGCGATCCTAAAGTCGCCATATTACCATCCACTACAAGAAAAGGTACAAGTTTGAGTACCTCCGTCGCTCTTGATTCACCATCCGTGATTGATAAACTTGTTTCACCACCACATGCTTCATATGTCTGGTACTTCGCTAGATCTGAAAATTCTTATAATATTGATGATGCTTCTGTTGTGCTTGATGATAGTGGTTCATTGGGATCTTTTCTAGATGCTACAATTGCTAGGTCTAGACAAATTGAAAGTACTGGAACTCCTAATGAAAATGCTGCTACACCTGTTAATTCACCTGAGTCTGTTGAATACTCTAGTGATGATCTTGATGATGATTTTATTGATAAATGCAATGCTACTACCGATGCAAGAAAAATTAAAAAGTTCCTTGCACAACATACTGTTAGATATAAACTGTCTCCTGATCCTAAATTTGCCACATCTCCTATAAACATTAAGGATAAAGATTATGATTTTTCTCTTGATTTGTCTCATATATCTATTATTGAGAAAACACCTTTTTGTGGTACTGAAAAAGAAAGTGCTGTAGAACACATGATTGAGCTATCTACTCTTAGTAGCTTGTTTTCTGATGATGTTAGGAAGCGTACTTATTTCGTTGCTAAAATTTTCCCCTTCTCATTAAAGGATGATGCTAAAACTAGGTATAATAGTTTGCCACCTGATTCTATTAATAGTCCAAAAGAATTGCTTGATGTTTTCTTCCGGAAATACTTTCCTGCTAGTGCTCAACATATTGCTTTGCAGAGAATTTATAATTTTGATCGGGAAGATGGAGAGAAATTGCCTGAGGCTTGGGCTAGATTTTGCTTTCTTATTAGAGCTCGGCCTGACCATGATTTGGAACAAGCATGATTTACTTGATATATTTTATAGTGGACTAACCATTGAGTCTAGGGCATACCTGGATAGTTGTGCTGGTTGTGTTTTCAGGAAAAGAACTCCAGACGACGCTGAAGAATTATTGGCTAGAATAGGCCGTAATCATGATGATTGGTCTACACCTGAACCAACCCCGACACCAATATTGAAGAAGAGGGGTATGATTAAATTAAATGATGAAGATATGAGGGAAGCCAAGAAATCTCTTAAAGAGAAGGGTATTAAATCCGAAGACGTGAAGAATTTACCTCCCATAGAAGATTCATGTAAGATCACTCCCCCTTCACCCATGATTGAGGTACACTCTCTTGAACGCTTTACTAGAGAAGATATTCCATATTCAAAACCTCCTGCTCAATGCTTAGATGAGTTTGATAATTATATTGTTAAACAAAGTAATTTCAATATGAGAGTAGAGAATCATTTAATGGAAAATTCTCGAGCTATTGGTGAATTGCATGGTATTGTGGAGAGAACCTCCAATGATGTTAAGATGATTGTAAAACATTTTCAAATGGTTCAAACTCAAATTTATCAACTCACTAAAGTGCAAAATGACTTGTTAAAAGATAATTCTAAAGAAAAGCATGCTTATGAAGTAACAACTAGAGGTGGTGTTTCTACCCAGATCCTCTATATCCCGAAGGGCATCCCAAAAGAGTTGAACAAGATTCTCAACGAACCGAAACTAGTGCTCCATCTAAGAAAAAGAAAAAGAAACATAAAACTGTTGTAGAATCCTCCGAGCTCGTTAATGATCCTAATAGTATTTCTATTTCTGATGCTGAAACTAAAAGTGGTAATGAACATGATAAAGATAATGATAAGAATGATGCTTCTGATAAAGAAGATGTTGAAGAAGAACCTGAAAAGCATGCTAAAAAAAAGTATACTAAAGAAGATTTTATTGCTAAGAAACATGGTAGTGAAAGGGAACCTTGGGTTCAAAAGCAAATGCCTTTTCCTGCTAAGAAACTAAAATCAAAGGAAGAAGAACACTATAACAAATTTTGTGATTGGATGAAACCTTTATTCCTGCAAATACCTTTGACTGATGCTATTAAATTTCCTCCTTATTCAAAGTATATGAAAGATATTGTCTCTAACAAAAGGAAAATTCCTAATGAGGAGATTTCCACTATGCTTGCTAATTACTCTTTCAATGGTAAGGTTCCAAAGAAGCTTGGCGACCCAGGTATACCGACTATTCCTTGTTATATTTAGAATAATTATGTTAGAACTGCTCTATGTGCTTTGGGAGCGGGTGTTAGTGTTATGCCTTTTTCTCTTTATAAGAGACTTTATTTAGATAAGTTGATACCGACTGATATATCTTTGCAAATGGCTGATAAATCTACTGCTATTCCTGTTGGTATATGTGAGGATGTTCATGTTCAAGTTACTAATAACTGCTTGATATTAACTGATTTTGTTGTGTTGGAAATGCCTAAAGATGATAATATGTCTATTATTCTTGGGAGACCTTTTCTTAACACCGCAAGGGCTGTTATTGATTGCAATAAAGGAAAAGTTACTTTCAATGTTGATGACAAGGAGCATACCGTTTATTTTCCCAAGAGGATTGAGAAAGCATGTGGAGTTAATACAATTTCTAATGTGAGAACTATCAAAGTGGGAACTATTGATTGTCCAATATATGAGCCTAAAGAAGAATACCAAACTCTTGTGATTGGATCCATATCAATACAATACAAGGTAACATGATTGATTTGAGGTTTATTTCTTCTTATGCTATGTAAAATTTATTTGGTGGCAAGACTTGATCAACCTTGTTAACAAATTCATTTTATATGCATAGAGGAGCTAAACAACATCTCTTTCTTCCTCCACTTGTTCTACTTGCTGTAGCACTTTTTGTTTTGCAAAGTTCTTTAGTTAATTAGAGATTTCAAAATCTTTTTCTGCCCAGTAATAATAATTTTGACACCCAGAAATGTGCATTTTTCAAAGTTTTCAAAAATTCACAAAAATTATACCATTGGTCCTATTTTTCGACGAGGCACCTGGGAACACCTGGGGATGACCAGTGGGGCACCCCAGGGTGGCACCCCATGCACTACGAGAAAATAGGGCTTTGCCGTGCAGCCTAAACGCACGGCAAAGGGGTAAATCGGCTCGGCAAAGCCTTTGCCGTGCGGCCGTGCACGGCAAAGATTGGTCGGCAAAGACCCGCCCGGCAAAGCCGTCTTTGCCGTGCGTCGCGCGAAAATCGCACGTCAAAGGCTTTGTCGTGCGACGCAGCATTGCCGTGCGCAGTGGCCTCTTTGCCGTGCGGCAGTCTTTGCCGTGCTCTGTGCATCTTTGCCGTGCGGCTGTCTTTGCCGTGCGCTTCCACTGCAACCCGCACGGCAAAGACTTGGCTTTGCCGTGCGCTTCTCTTCCACCCTGTACGGCAAAGGTACGTCACTACTAGGAAAAGGCCTAGCCGTAAGAATGGTATCAGTGGCGCACACCTATTTTGGTGCGCCACTACTAGTTAGCAGTGGCGCACCAAAAAGTGGTGCTCCACTGATACAAATATAGCAGTGGCGCACTGCTTTTGAGGTGCGCCACCACTAAAGTCAGCCAGATCTCAGCCCTCCTCCCAAACTTACCAGTAGCGCACCTCTTAGAGGTGCGCCATTGCTATTTAAATAGGTGTGGCGCACGTGTATGTGGGTATATGTGGTGCGCCACCTTACTACAAATAACAATGGCGCACTGCACACGATGCGCGACTGTACGCGCAGGTCGACACGAGTTGGCAGCCCCGCCACGCGCTTTACCGAGTTACCCTCCACCAGTACGCTCTCCACCAGTACGCCCTCCCCTGTGTCCCCACCCACCACAGACTACACGAGTTGGCAGCACGCAGCTCTGCTTCGCACACGCACCACGCCTTTCTCTTCTCACACCCACCACGCCTCTGCTTCCCACACCCACCACGCGCACGCGTCATCTCTCCACCACGTCAAACACGCGCAGACCCACCTTCCCCTCGCCAGCTTTTGCTCCGGCGAGATCTCCCCTCTCCTCCCCGCGCCGCGCAGCCAGCCATGGACGTCGTAGACTCCGTCGTCGACCCGCTCCGGGAGTTCGCCAAGGACAGCGTTCGCCTCGTCAAGCGCTGCCACAAGCCCGACCGCAAGGGTAGGTCTCCGGCTCGGATCCGCCGCGGTGGTGGGCGCAGTTTCGGCCCAGATCTGATCGCCGTACGGTTTGTTTGCTGATATGTGCAGAGTTCACGAAGGTGGCGGTGCGGACGGCGATCGGGTTCGTCGTCATGGGCTTCGTCGGCTTCTTCGTCAAGCTCGTCTTCATCCCCATCAACAACATCATCGTCGGCTCCGGCTAATTTGGTCCCCACGCCTACAAGCACAGCAGCACATCGCTGGACAGCAGTCCTCCACATCCGCCGCCTCGAGCCGCCGTCCCGCGCCTTCGACCTCAAGATCCAGGCGCTCACGGAGGAGATTGATCCGCCGACCTTCGCAGTAGGAGACGCCATCGTCCTCGTCCACGACAAGGAGGTCGATGGAGAGCGAGGTGAGCGCCGTCGCGGACCTCTGCGCCATCGCGCCCTTGCTCCGCCGGCGACATGCGCGTGCTCCGGCTCCAACGGCGGCCGTCCACGCCTCCCTCCGCCGGCGACATGCGCGTGCTCCAGCTCCACCGGCGGCCGTCCACGCCTCCCTCCGCCGGCGACATGCGCGTGCTCCAGCTCCACCGGCGGCCGTCCACGCCTCCCTCCGTCGGCGACATGTGCGTGCTCTGGCTCCACCGACGGCCGACGACGCCTCCCTCTGCCGGCGACATGCACGTGCTAGAATCCGGCGTGCTCCGTCCCTGTACAGCAGGGACCGGATTGCTTTTTTTCTTTTTCTTTTAGGTTTTAATTGCAAAGTTACAGCCCGGTTGTGTTTTGTTCTGTATAATAAATGTTGAGTATTTTGTTTTCTTCCCACGGTAGAATACAAGACAGTATCAGAGCAGCAGAGCTCTGTATGAGCTACTGTTCTTTTTTTTTTGTTTTTTTCTCATACTAGTAGTGGCGCACCGTGCATGATTCTACTGGCGCACCCCTGACTTGGTATCTATGGCGCACATTTTAGGATTTAGTGGCGCACCCCTGGATTGTACTTGTGGCGCACGCTGATGCTACTTATGGCGCATTACGCGGTGCGCCACTACTATGTGCCATACTAATGGCGCACTAGTGGTGCGCCACTACTAATAGTTAGCAGTGGCGTGATATCAGTGGCGCACCACTAGTGCGCCACTGATAGCTAAAAGTGGTGCGCCACTGATTAGCTATTTTCTAGTAGTGCGTAC
>NC_061510.1:172985121-173025176 GCF_022539505.1 Lolium rigidum
AACCGGGCACGAGCCCAAACTCTATCTAACCGACACGTATTCTACTATGTTACAGATATACGGGCAAACTAGCCCAAACTTTGTATACAAGGCCAATTCATGTATTTCTTCCATGTATATTCTTCAAGCCCATCTCCAATCGCGGCCCACCTCCGATCCGGTCAAATTCTGGTGATAACAGATTGACAACCTCACTGTTTCGTTGGGGCAAAGTACTTTGGTTGTGTTGTGCAGGTTCCACGTTGGCGCCGGAATCTCTGGTGTTGCGCCGCACTACATCCCGCCGCCATCAACCTTCAACGTGCTTCTTGACTCCTACTGGTTCGATTAAACCTTGGTTTCTAACTGAGGGAAACTTGCCGCTGTGCGCATCACACCTTCCTCTTGGGGTTCCCAACGGACGTGTCAGCTACACGCATCAATAGGCATCTCACAAGATGTAACATGATAGCACATGAGGACAAGACAACCATCTAGCTACTGCTATGGACCCATAGTCCAAGGGTGAACTACTCACACATCAGTCCGGAGGCGATCATGGTGATGTAGAGTCCTCCGGGAGATGATTCCCCCCTCCGGCAGGGTGCCGGAGGCGATCTCCTGAATCCCCCGAGATGGAATTGGCGGCGGCGGTGTCTCTGGAACTTTTTCCGTATCGTGGTTCTCGGTAATAGGGTTTTTCGCGACGGAGAGTATATGTAGGCGGAAGGGCGGAGTCGGGGGGGTGCACGAGGGCCCCACACCATAGGGCGGCGCGGGCCCCCCCTTGGCCGCGTGGCCCTGTGGTGGCGGCGCCTCGTGGCCCCACTTCGTATCCTCTTCGGTCTTCTGGAAGCTCCGTGGAAAAATAAGACCCTGGGCGTTCGTTTCGTCCAATTCCGAGAATATTTCCTGTGTAGGATTTCTGAAGCCAAAAACAGCACAAAATTAAACAGGAACTGGCGCTTCGGCATCTTGTTAATAGGTTAGTGCTGGAAAATGCATAATAATGATGTAAAGTGTGTATAAAACATGTGAGTATTATCATAAAACTAGCATGGAACATAAGAAATTATAGATACGTTTGAGACGTATCAAGCATCCCCAAGCTTAGTTCCTACTCGCCCTCGAGTAGGTAAACGATAACAAGGATAATTTCGAAGTGACATGCTATCATAATCTTGATCAATACTATTGTAAAGCATATGAGATGAATGAAGTGATTCGAAGCAATGGTAAAGACAATGACTTAAACAACTGAATCATATAGCAAAGACTTTTCATGAATAGTACTTTCAAGACAAGCATCAGTAAGACTTGCACAGGAGTTAACTCATAAAGCAATACATTCTTAGTAGAAAGCTTTGAAGCAACACAAAGGAAGATATAAGTTTCAGCAGTTGCTTTCAACTTCAACATGTTTATCTCATGGATATATCTCATGGATAATTGTCAACACGAAGTAATATGATGAATGCAAATAAGCAAGTATGTAGGAATCAATGCACACCAGTTGACACAATTGTTTGCTCCTAAGATAGAAAGAAGTAGGTAAACTGACTCAACATAAAGTAAAAGAATGGGCCCTTCGCAGAGGGAAGCATGGATTACTGTTTTTGTGCTAGAGCTTTTCATTTTGAAACATAGAAACAATTTTGTCAACGGTAGTAATAATTCATATGTGTTATGCATAAGATGTCCTATAAGTTGCAAGCCTCATGCATAGAGTACCAATAGTGCTCGCACCTTGTCCTAATTAGCTTATGATTCATGGCTTTAGTTAGCGGCCCAATGTTCTTCTCTAACAATATGCATACTCAAACCATTTGATCATGATAAATCACCCTTACTTCAGACAAGACGAACATGCATAGAAACTCACATGATATTCAACAAAGGTGTAATAGTTGATGGCGTCCCCAGAAACATGGTTACCGCTCAACAAGCAACTTATAAGAAATAAGACACATAAGCTACATATTCAAAACCACAATAGTTTTTAAGGCTATTTTCCCATGAGCTATGTATTGCAAAGACAAGGAATGAATTTTTTTTAAAGGTAGCACTCAAGTAATTTACTTTGGAATGGCAGAGAAATACCATGTAGTAGGCAGGTATGGTGGACACAAATGGCATAGTTTTTGGCTCAAGGATTTGGATGCACGAGAAGTATTCCCTCTCAGTACAAGGCTTTGGCTAGCAAGGTTGTTTGAAGCAAACACAAGTATGAACCGGTACAGCAAAACTTACATAAGAACATATTGCAAGCATTATAAGACTCTACACTATCTCCTTGTTGTTCAAACACTTCACCAGAAAATATCTAGACCTTAGAGAGACCAATCATGCAAACCAAATTTCAACAAGCTCTATGGTAGTTCTTCATTAATAGGTACAAAGTACATGATGCAAGAGCTTAAACATGACCTATTTGAGCACAACAATTGCCAAGTATCAAATTATTCAAGACAATATACCAATTACCACATGAAGCATTTTCTGTTTCCAACCATATAACAATGAACGAAGCAGTTTCCAACCTTCGCAATGAACATTAAAAGTAAAGCTAAGAACACCAGTGTTCATATGAAACAGCGGAGCGTGTCTCTCTCCCACACAAGGAATGCTAGGATCTGATTTTATTCAAACAAAAACAAAAACAAAAACATACAGACGCTCCAAGTAAAGCACATAAGATGTGACGGAATAAAAATATAGTTTCACTAGAGGTGACCTGATAAGTTGTCGATGAAGAAGGGGATGCCTTGGGCATCCCCAAGCTTAGATGCTTGAGTCTTCTTGAAATATGCAGGGATGAACCACGGGGGCAGCCCCAAGCTTAGACTTTTCACTCTTCTTGATCATATTGTATCATCCTCCTCTCTTGACCCTTGAAAACTTCCTCCACACCAAACTCAAAACAAACTCATTAGAGGGTTAGTGCATAATCAAAAATTCACATATTCAGAGGGGAAATAATCATTCTTAATACTTCTGGACATTGCACAAAGCTACTGAAAGTTAATGGAACAAACAAATCCATTCAACATAGCAAAAGAGGCAATGCGAAATAAAAGGCAGAATCTGTCAAAACAGAACAGTCCGTAAAGACGAATTTTTCAGGGGCACCTAACTTGCTCAGATGAAAAATCTCAAATTTAATGAAAGTTGCGTACATATCTGAGGATCACACACGAAAATTGGCAGATTTTTCTGAGTTACCTACAGAGAGGTCTACTCAAATTCGTGACAGCAAGAAATCTGTTTCTGCGCAGTAATCCAAATCTAGTATTAACCTTACTATCAAAGACTTTACTTGGCACAACAATGCAATAAAATAAAGATAAGGAGAGGTTGCTACAGTAGTAACAACTTCCAAGACTCAAATATAAAACAAAAGTGCAGAAGTAAAATAATGGGTTGTCTCCCATAAGCGCTTTTCTTTAACGCCTTTCAGCTAGGCGCAGAAAGTGTGAATCATGTATTATCAAGAGATGAAGCATCAACATCATAATTTGTTCTAATAATAGAATCAAAAGGTAACTTCATTCTCTTTCTAGGGAAGTGTTCCATACCTTTCTTGAGAGGAAATTGATACTTAATATTCCCTTCCTTCATATCAATAATAGCACCAATAGTTCGAAGAAAAGGTCTTCCCAAAATAATGGGACAAGATGCATTGCATTCAATATCCAAGACAACAAAATCAACGGGGACAAGGTTGTTGATAGCCGTAATGTGAACATTATTAATCCTCCCCAAAGGTTTCTTTATAGAATTATCAGCGAGATTAACTTGCAAATAACAATTTTTCAATGGTGGCAAGTCAAGCATATCATAGAGTTTCTTAGGCATAACAGAAATACTTGCACCAAGATCACATAAAGCATTACAATCAAAATCATTGACCCTCATCTTAATGATGGGCTCCCAACCATCTTCCAACTTCCTAGGAATAGAAGTTTCAAGTTTTAATTTATCTTCTCTAGCTTGAATGAGAGCATTTGTAATATGTTTTGTAAAGGTCAAATTTATAGCACTAGCATTAGGACTTCTAGCAAGTTTTTGTAAGAACTTAATAACTTCAGAGATATGGCAATCATCAAAATCTAAACCATTATGATCTACAGCAATGGGATCATTGTCCCCAATATTTTGTAAAATTTCAGCAGTTTTATCACAAACAGTTTCAGCAGTTTAGCAGTTTCAGGCAATTTTGCACGCTTTGCACTAGGAGTAGAAACATTGCCAACACCAATTCTTTTATCATTGATAGTAGGAGGTTTAGCAACATGTGAAGCATCAACATTACTAGTGGTGGTAATAGTCCAAACTTTAGCTACATTATTCTCTTTAGCTAGTTTTTCTTCTCTTTCCCACCTAGCATGCAATTCAGCCATCAATCTAATATTTTCATTATTAATTCGAACTTGGATAGCGTTTGCTGTAGCAAATGACTTAATATCTTTATCTTCTTTAGGCATAACTTTCAATTTTAAAAGATCAACATCAGCAGCAAGACTATCAACCTTAGAAGCAAGAACATCAATTTTACCAAGCTTTTCTTCAACAGATTTGTTAAAAGCAGTTTGTGTACTAATGAGTTCTTTAAGCACGACTTCAAGACCAGAGGGTACACTCCTACTATTGTTGTAAGAATTACCATAACCATTACCATTATTAGAAGGATATGGCCTATAGTTGTTACCAGAATTATTCCTATAAGCATTGTTGTTGAAATTATTATTTTTAATGAAGTTCACATCAACATGTTCTCCTTGAGCAACCAATGAAGCTAAAGGAACATTATTAGGATCAACATTAGATCTACCATTCACAAACATAGACATAATAGCATCAATCTTATCACTCAAGGAGGAGGTTTCTTCAACATAATTTACCTTCTTACCTTGTGGAGTCCTTTCAGTGTGCCATTCAGAGTAGTTGATCATCATATCATCAAGAAGGTTTGTTGCCGCGCCTAAGGTGATGGACATAAAAGTACCTCCAGCAGCTGAATCCAATAGGTTCCGCGAAGAAAAATTCAATCCTGCATACAAGGTTTGGATGATCATCCAAGTAGTTAGTCCATGGGTAGGGCAATTATTTACCAAAGATTTCATTCTTTCCCATGCTTGGGCAACATGTTCATTATCCAATTGCTTAAAATTCATTATGCTACTTCTCAAAGATATAATTTTAGCGGGAGGATAATATCTACCAATGAAATCATCTTTACATTTAGTCCATGAATCAATACTATTCTTAGGCAAAGATTTTTTTTTGACACAAATACAATAGGGAAAGGCTCCCTACTGTGTCATTTTCTATTAATAAATGGAATATTTACAATGGGTTTATCATGAATATTTACAATGGAATATTCTTAGGCAAAGATAGCAACCAATCTTTAGCTCTTCCTCTTAAGGAGAAAGGAAACAATTTCAGTTTTATAATGTCTCCATGTACATCCTTATACTTTTGCATTTCACAAAGTTCAACAAAATTATTAAGATGGGCAGCAGCATCATCAGAACTAACACCAGAAAATTGCTCTCTCATAACAAGATTTAGTAAAGTAGGTTTAATTTCATAAAATTCTGCTGCAGTAGCAGGTGGAGCAATAGGTGTGCATAGTAAATCATTATTATTTGTGCTAGTGAAGTCACAAAACTTAGTGTTCTCAGGAGTATTCATTTTAGCAGTAGTAAATAAAGCAAACTAAATAAAGTAGATGCAAGTAACTAATTTTTTTGTGTTTTTTATATAAAGAACACAAACAAGACAGTAAATAAAATAAAGCAAGCAACTATTTTTTTTTGTATTTTTTATATAGAGAAAGCAAACAAAGCAGTAAATAAAGTAAAGTAAAGCAAGACAAAAACAAAGTAAAGAGATTGGATGTGGGAGACTCCCCTTGCAGCGTGTCTTGATCTCCCCGGCAACGGCGCCAGAAAACAGTCTTGATGGCACGTGATGCACACGTCCGTTGGGAACCCCAAGAAGAAGGTGTGATGCGCACAGTAGTAAGTTTTCCCTCAGAAAGAAACCAAGGTTATCGAACCAGTAGGAGATGAAGGCCACGTGAAGGTTGTTGGCGGAGGAGTGTAGTGCGGCGCAACACCAGGGATTCCGGCGCCAACGTGGAACCTGCACAACACAATCAAAATACTTTTCCCCAACTTAACAGTGAGGTTGTCAATCTCACCGGCTTGCTGTAAACAAAGGATTAAACGTATGGTGTGGAGAATGATGTTTGTTTGCGAAGAACAACAGAGAACAGAGTTTGCAGTAGATTGTATTTCAGATGTAAAAGAATGGAACGGGGTCCAAAGTTCACTGGTGGTGTCTCTCCGATAAGAAATAGCATGTTGGGTGAACAAATTACAGTTGGTCAATTGACAAATAGAGAGGGCATAACAATGCACATACATATCACGATGACTAATATGAGATTTAATCAGGGCATTAAGACAAAGTACATAGACCGCTATCCAGCATGCATCTATGCCTAAAAAGTCCACCTTCGGGTTAGCATCCGCACCCCTTCCAGTATTAAGTTGCAAACAACAGACAATTGCATTAAGTATGGTGCGTAATGTAATCAACACAAATATCCTTAGACAAAGCATTGATGTTTTATCCTTGGTGGCAACAACACATCCACAACCTGAGAACTTTCTGTCACTGTTCCAGATTCAATGGAGGCATGAACCCACTATCGAGCATAAATACTCCCTCTACTAGCAACGGAGAGCATGCAAGAACATAAACAACACATATCTGATAGATCAATAATCAACTTGACATTGTATTCCATATTCATCGGATCCCAACAAACACAACATGTAGCATTACAAATAGATGATCTTGATCATGATAGGCAGCTCACAAGATCTAACATGATAGCACATGAGGAGAAGACAACCATCTAGCTACTGCTATGGACCCATAGTCCAAGGGTGAACTACTCACACATCAGTCCGGAGGCGATCATGGTGATGTAGAGTCCTCCGGAGATGATTCCCCTCTCCGGCAGGGTGCCGGAGGCGATCTCCTGAATCCCCCAAGATGGGATTGGCGGCGGCGTCTCTGGAACTTTTTCCGTATCGTGGTTCTCGGTAATAGGGTTTTCGCGACGGAGAGTATATGTAGGCGGAAGGGCAGAGTCGGGGGGGGGGGTGCACGAGGGCCCCACACCATACGGCGGCGCGGACCCCCCTTGGCCGCACGGCCCTGTGTTGGCGGCGCCTCGTGGCCCCACTGATACGTCTCCGACGTATCAATAATTTCTTATGTTCCATGCCACATTATTGATGATATCTACATGTTATATGCACATTATATGTCAAATTTATGCATTTTTTGGAACTAACCTATTGACGAGATGCCGAAGGGCCAGTTCCTGTTTTCTACTGTTTCTGGTTCCAGAAATCCTAGTAAGGAAATATTCTCGGAATCGGACGAAATCAACGCCCAGGTTCCTACTTTGCCCGGAAGCATCCAGAACACCCGAGAGTCGCCGGAGGGGGCCACACAGGCCCCAGATGATAGGCCGGCGCGGCCCAGGCCCTGGCCGCGCCGCCTTATGGTGTCGTCGCCCCGTTGACCTTCTGACGCCGCCTCTTCGCCTATATAAAGGTCCCAGACCTAAAACACGAGACGGAAAAAGCCACGGTACGAGAAACCTTCCAGAGCCGCCGCCATCGCGAAGCCAAGATCTGGGGGACAGGAGTCTCTGTTCCGCCACGCCGCCGGGACGGGGAAGTGCCCCCGGAAGGCTTCTCCATCGACACCGCTGCCATCTCCACCGCCATCTTCATCACCGCTGCTGTCTCCCATGAGGAGGGAGTAGTTCTCCGTCGAGGCTCGGGGCTGTACCGGTAGCTATGTGGTTAATCTCTCTCCTATGTACTTCAATACAATGATCTCATGAGCTGCCTTACATGATTGAGATTCATATGAATTTTGTATCACAATTCATCTATGTGCTACTCTAGTGATGTTATTAAAGTAGTTTTATTCCTCCTGCATGGTGTAAAGGTGACTAGTGTGTGCACCGTGTGGTTCTTGTCGTAGGCTATGATCATGATCTCTTGTAGATTGTGGAGTTAATTATCATTATGATGGTATTGATGTGATCTATTTGGTTATGTTGATATGTCATGCACTCTAAGGTTATTTAAATATGAACATTGAATTGTGGAGCTTGTTAACTCCGGCATTGAGGGTTCGTGTAATCCTACGCAATGTGTTCATCATCCAACAAGAGAGTGTAGAGTATGCATTTATCTATTCTGTTATGTGATCAATGTTGAGAGTGTCCACTAGTGAAAGTGTAATCCCTAGGCCTTGTTCCTAAATACTACTATCGCTGCTTGTTACTGTTTTACTGCGTTACTACTGCTACGTTACTACTGCTCATACTTATTCATACCACCTGTATTTCACTATCTCTTCGCCGAACTAGTGCACCTATTAGGTGTGTTGGGGACACAAGAGACTTCTTGCTTTGTTGTTGCAGGGTTGCATGAGAGGGATATCTTTGACCTCTTCCTCCCCGAGTTCGATAAACCTTGGGTGATCCACTTAAGGGAAACTTGCTCGCTGTTCTACAAACCTCTGCTCTTGGAGGCCCAACACTTGTCTACAAGAATAGAAGCACCGGTAGACATCAAGCTATTTTCACGGCGCCGTTGCCGGGGAGGAAAGGTAAAAGGTACTCACACTCCGGATCTCGGCTACTAAGCTATTTTCGCCGTTGTAAGTACTCGAAGCTATTTCCTTTAGATCCTGCAATTGCATCTTTTTGTTTCTTGTTTACACTAGTTTGGCATAATGGACAACAATGAGCTTCTTATTCTATTTCCTGATTTAAGACATGGATGGTTTGATGCGAAAATTAAAAAACCTATGGAACATATTAGTATGAACGCTTTGAACACCATTGTTGATAATGATATAGAAAGTTCTAAGCTTGGGGAAGCTGGTTTTCATGATCTTTTTAGTCCCCCAAGCATTGAGGAGAAAATTTTCTTTGATGATACTTTGCCTCCTATTTATGATGATTATAATGATAGTGGTCTTTTGGTGCCACCTACTATGGAGAGTAAATTTTGTTGTGATTATACTATGCCTCCTACACTTGATGAGAATAATAATGATAGCTACTTTGTTGAATTTTCTCCCACTACAACTAATAAAATTGATTATGCTTATGTGGAGAGTAATAATTTTATGCATGAGACTCATGATAAGAATGCTTTATGTGATAGTTATATTGTTGAGTTTTCTCATGATGCTACTGGATATTATTATGAGAGAGGAAAATATGGTTGTAGAAATTTTCATGTTACTAAAACACCTCTCTTTTTGCTGAAAATCTTGAAGCTGCACTTGTTTTATCTTTTTATGCTTGTTGCATTATGCTTCATGAACTTGTTTATTTACAAGATTCCTTTTCATAGGAAGCATGTTAGGCTTAAAGGTGTTTTGAATTTGCCTCTTGATGCTCTCTTTTGCTTCAAATACTATTTCTTGTGAGTGCATCATTAAAACTGCTGAGCCCATCTTAATGGCTATAAAGAAAGAACTTCTTGGGAGATAACCCATGTGTTTATTTTGCTACAGTACCTCTATTTTATATTTGTGTCTTGGAAGTTGTTACTACTGTAGCAACCTCTCCTTATCTTATTTTATTGCATTGTTGTGCCAAGTAAAGTCTTTGATAGAAAGGTTGATACTAGATTTGGATTATTGCGCAGAAACAGATTTCTTTTCTGTCACGAATTTCGACCTGCCTCTCTGTAGGTAGCTCAGAAAAATATGCCAATTTACGTGAGTGATCCAAAGATATGTACGCAACTTTCATTCAAGTTGGGCATTTTCATTTGAGCAAGTATGGTGCCTCAATAAAATCCATCTTTACGGACTGTTCTGTTTTGACAGATTCTGCCTTTTATTTCGCATTGCCTCTTTTGCTATGTTGGATGAATTTCTTTGATCCATTAATGTCCAGTAGCTTTATGCAATGTCCAGAAGTGTTAAGAATGATTATGTCACCTCTGAACATGTTAATTTTTATTGTGCACTAACCCTCTAATGAGTTGTTTCGACTTTGGTGTGGAGGAAGTTTTCAACGATCAAGAGAGGAGTATGATACAATATGATCAAGGAGAGTGAAAGATCTAAGCTTGGGGATGCCCCGGTGGTTCACCCTGCATATTTCAAGAAGACTCAAGCATCTAAGCTTGGGGATGCCCAAGGCATCCCCTTCTTCATCGACAAATTTATCAGGTTCCTCTCTTGAAACTATATTTTTATTCAGTCACATCTTATGTGCTTTACTTGGAGCGTCTGTGTGCTTTTATTTTCGTTTTGTTATTTTCATTCTCTGAATAAGTACATGCTTGTGTGGGAGAGAGACACGCTCCGCTCGTTCATATGAACACATGTGTTCTTCGCTTTATCTTTTAGTGTTCATGGCGAAGGTTGAAACTGCTTCGTTAATTGTTATATGGTTGGAAACGGGAAATGCTACATGTGGTAATTGATAAAATGTCTTGGATAATTTGATACTTGGCAATTGTTGTTCTCATGTTTAAGCTCTTGCATCATATACTTTGCACCCATTAATGAAGAAATACATAGAGCTTGCTAAAATTTGGTTTGCATAATTGGTCTCTCTAAGGTCTAGATAATTTCTAGTAAAGTGTTTGAACAACAAGGAAGACAGTGTAGAGTCTTATAATGTTTACAATATGTCTTTTATGTGAGTTTTGCTGCACCGGTTCATCCTTGTGTTTGTTTCAAATAACCTTGCTAGCCTAAGCCTTGTATCGAGAGGGAATACTTCTCATGCATCCAAAATCCTTGAGCCAACCACTATGCCATTTGTGTCCACCATACCTACCTACTACATGGTATTTCTCCGCCATTCCAAAGTAAATTGCTTGAGTGCTACCTTTAAAATTTCCATTCTTCACCTTTTCAATATATAGCTCATGGGACAAATAGCTTAAAAACTATTGTGGTATTGAATATGTACTTATGCACTTTATCTCTTATTAAGTTGCTTGTTGTGCGATAACCATGTTTCTGGGACGCCATCAACTACTCTTTGTTGAATATCATGTGAGTTGCTATGCATGTCCGTCTTGTCTGAAGTAAGAGAGATCTACCACTTTAATGGTTAGAACATGCATATTGTTAGAGAAGAACATTGGGCCGCTAACTAAAGCCATGAATCATGGTGGAAGTTTCAGTTTTGGACATATATCCTCAATCTCATATGAGAACACTAATTGTTGCTACATGCTTATGCATTAAAGAGGAGTCCATTATCTCGTTGTCTATGTTGTCCCGGTATGGATGTCTAAGTTGAGAATAATCAAAAGCGAGAAATCCAAAATGCGAGCTTTCTCCTTAGACCTTTGTACAGGCGGCATGGAGGTACCCCATTGTGACACTTGGTTAAAACATGTGTATTGCGATGATCCGGTAGTCCAAGCTAATTAGGACAAGGTGCGGGCACTATTAGTATACTATGCATGAGGCTTGCAACTTGTAAGATATAATTTACATAACTCATATGCTTTATTACTACCGTTGACAAAATTGTTTCATGTTTTCAAAATAAAAGCTCTAGCACAAATATAGCAATCGTTGCTTTCCTCTTTGAAGGACCTTTCTTTTACTTTTTATGTTGAGTCAGTTCACCTATCTCTCTCCACCTCAAGAAGCAAACACTTGTGTGAATTGTGCATTGATTCCTACATACTTGCATATTGCACTAGTTATATTGCTTTGCATTGACAAACTATCATTGAGATATACATGTTACAAGTTCAAAGCAACCGCTGAAACTTAATCTTCCATTGTGTTGCTTCAATGCCTTTACTATGAATTTATTGCTTTATGAGTTAACTCTTATGCAAGACTTATTGATGCCTGTCTTGAAAGTGCTATTCATGAAAAGTCATTGCTTTATGATTCACTTGTTTACTCATGTCATTACCATTGTTTTGATCGCTGCATTCATTACATATGTTTACAATATGATCAAGTTTATGATGGCATGTCACTTCAGAAATTATCTTTTTTATCGTTTTACCTGCTCGGGACGAGCAGAACTAAGCTTGGGGATGCTGATACGTCTCCGACGTATCGATAATTTCTTATGTTCCATGCCACATTATTGATGATATCTACATGTTATATGCACATTATATGTCATATTTATGCGTTTTTTGGAACTAACCTATTGACGAGATGCCGAAGGGCCAGTTCCTGTTTTCTGCTGTTTACGGTTCCGAAATCCTAGTAAGGAAATATTCTCGGAATCGGACGAAATCAACGCCCGGGTTCCTATTTTGCCCGGAAGCATCCGGAACACCCGAGAGTCGCCGGAGGGGGCCACACAGGCCCCGGATGATAGGCCGGCGCGGCCCGGGCCCCGGCCGCGCCGCCCGATGCGTGTAGTTGACACGTCCGTTGGGAACCCCAAGAGGAAGGTGTGATGCGCACAGCGGCAAGTTTCCTCGGTAAGAAACCAAGGTTTAATCGAACCGAGTAGGAGTCAAGAAGCACGTTGAAGGTTGATGGCGGCGGGATGTAGTGCGGCGCAACACCGGAGATTCCGGCGCCAACGTGGAACCTGCACAACACAACCAAAGTACTTTGCCCCAACGAAACAGTGAGGTTGTCAATCTCACCGGCTTGCTGTAACAAAGGATTAACCGAATTGTGTGGAAGATGATTGTTTGCAGAGAAAACAGCAAAAACAAGTATTGCAGCAGATTTGTATTTCAGTATTAAAAGAATGGACCGGGGTCCACAGTTCACTAGAGGTGTCTCTCCCATAAGATAAAAGCATGTTGGGTGAACAAATTACGATCGGGCAATTGACAAATAGAGAGGGCATAACAATGCACATACATGATATGATAAGTATAGTGAGATTTAATTGGGCATTACGACAAAGTACATAGACCGCCATCCAACTGCATCTATGCCTAAAAAGTCCACCTTCAGGTTATCGTCCGAACCTCTTCCAGTATTAAGTTGCAAAGCAACAGACAATTGCATTAAGTATGGTGCGTAATGTAATCAACAACTACATCCTCGGACATAGCGCCAATGTTTTATCCCTAGTGGCAACAGCACAACACAACCTTAGAACTTTCTGTCACTGTCCCAGGTGTCAATGCAGGAATGAACCCACTATCGAGCATAAATACTCCCTCTTGGAGTTAAAAGCAAAAACTTGGCCAGAGCCTCTACTAGTAACGGAGAGCATGCAAGATCATAAACAACACATATGTAATAACTTGATAATTAACATAACATGGTATTCTCTATCCATCGGATCCCGACAAACACAACATAGAGTATTACGGATAGATGATCTTGATCATGTTAGGCAGCTCACAAGATCCAACAATGAAGCACATGAGGAGAAGACAACCATCTAGCTACTGCTATGGACCCATAGTCCAGGGGTGAACTACTCACTCATCACTCCGGAGGCGACCATGGCGGTGTAGAGTCCTCCGGGAGATGAATCCCCTCTCCGGCAGGGTGCCGGAGGAGATCTCCGGGATCCCCCGAGATGGGATCGGCGGCGGCGGCGTCTCGGTAAGGTTTTCCGTATCGTGGTTTTTCGCATCGGGGTTTCGCGACGGAGGCTTTAAGTAGGCGGAAGGGCGAGTCGGGGGCTAACGAGGGGCCCACACCACAGGGCGGCGCGGGCCCCCTTGGCCGCGCCGCCATGTGGTGTCGCCACCTCGTGGCCCCACTTCGTATGCTCTTCGGTCTTCCGGAAGGTTCGTGGCAAAATAGGCCCTCGGGTCTTCGTTTCGTCCAATTCCGAGAATATTTCGTTACTAGGATTTCTAAAACCAAAAACAGCGAAAACGAGAACTGGCACTTCGGCATCTTGTTAATAGGTTAGTTCCAGTAAAATGCACGAATATGACATAAAGTGTGCATAAAACATGTAGGTATCATCAATAATATGGCATAGAACATAAGAAATTATCGATACGTCGGAGACGTATCAAGCATCCCCAAGCTTAGTTACGCTCGTCCCGAGCAGGTAAAACGATAACAAAGATAATTTCGAAGTGATATGCCATCATAACCTTGATCATACTATTTGTAAACATATGTAGTGGATGCAGCGATCAAAACAATGGTAATGACATGAGTAAACAAGTGAATCATAAAGCAAAGACTTTTCATGAATAGTACTTCAAGACAAGTATTAATAAGTCTTGCATAAGAGTTAACTCATAAAGCAATAAATCAAAGTAAAGGCATTGAAGCAACACAAAGGAAGATTAAGTTTCAGCGGTTGCTTTCAACTTGTAACATGTATATCTCATGGATAATTGTCAACATAGAGTAATATAACAAGTACAATATGCAAATATGTAGGAATCAATGCACAGTTCACACAAGTGTTTGCTTCTTGAGGTGGAGAGAGATAGGTGAACCGACTCAACATAAAAGTAAAAAGAATGGTCCTTCAAAGAGGAAAGCATCGATTGCTATATTTGTGCTAGAGCTTTTATTTTGAAAACATGAAACAATTTTGTCAACGGTAGTAATAGAGCATATGAGTTATGTACATTATATCTTACAAGTTGCAAGTCTCATGCATAGTATCTAAAGGTATAAACGATGCCTCCCATAGGGGGCTTCACAACGATTTCAGCTTCTCAGCCACAGGATATTGTCAACTGGAGCATCTCAGCCGTCCATTTCAGTTAAGATTTTTTTACAGCCCACTAGATCAAGACATGAAATGGTGAGGTTCTACCCACCTGTCACTGCCCGCGGGCCCTTTTTCTAAATGGACCATCTTGTCAGTTGTCTGGGTGGGTGGATTCAGTGAGCATGGGTGAAAATCCTAGCTGGCCCCAATTGGGTAGCTCCAGACCCAATCCCACGACCACATCTCTTCCAATCCTCACTCTTTCCTCTCCCCAATCATCTCCTGTCTCATCTCCCCCAATCCCCTCCTCTCTCTCCTCTCCCCAATCCCTCTGCATCCTCCTCCAAATCCCTCCTCCAAATCCCATAGCGCCTCCAGCGGATCTTGTGCTTGGCCTCGCCGGCGAGTAGTCCATCACGCCGCCTGCGAGTCTCCTCCACATGCCGTCCGCCTCGCTGGGCGAGCAGCGAGAAGAACGCCATGGGGTGAGCGCTTGACGAGCGGGAACTCCGTGGTGAGCGGCCGGCCGCTGCATCGGGTGGGCGGCGCGGCTGCACCGGCGGGTGAAAACCCTAGCGCGCCGCCTCACAATCCCGAACATCCATCCTCGTCACCTTCGTCCTCAGCTTCCGGTCTGCAAGTGGAAGATGAGGCGGAGACCAAGAAGTAGAACCCGACTCGCAGGATAAAGAGGAGGCAAAAAGTGAGTGCTCTCCAACATCCGTACTAGATAATTGATTGTTTGATATTTCAAAGCTAAATCAAATTATTGGTATACTTATACGGAGTGACTTTGAAGCTAATCAATCTCAGCCATAAGGAACTCAAAAATAGTGTTGGCAGGGGATATTACCATAATGCAAGAATATGCTGCAAGTCAATTCAGGTTTTCCAGATCATTTATAATTTACAAACCAGGTAAGAAATAGTGAATGTGTGTTCTTTAGTAGCATCATATGATATCTTCAACATAGGAATTACTTGTAGATTCTCCCATATTTTGTCAAAAGATGTATGGTTCCATTTTACTTATTAACTGTATTTCAGATTCCAGTAGTATTAAATATGGCAGAAGACATCGGAGGAGAAAACGTTTATCTGAAGAAAAGATGAAAACCGATGGGCATGACCAACATTTTCCTATGAAGAAAACAAATAAGGTTGCGGTGCAAGGTGCGAGAGGTCCCTGCCAGCGTGTGGAGGTGGTTGGCCTTGGCCAGGTCAAGTTGTCGGGGTGACCTCTCTATATCCACTCTGTAGGTATATGAGATCCTTACCTTGCCTCTCCACCATCAGCTTTGAACTACATATCTTTTAAACTCCACCTTTCTATCTTGATGTATGATTCTCTATGTTTGTATTGTCAGAGTTGGTGTTCCTCATTTCCTTATCTGAAAATTCATTTAGAATAAGGCCACTTGCGCATCCAGGTAAACCTCCTGGTTCACATTTTGTCTCTTTACACTTTCTTGACGCAGTTTACTGTTATTTTTATACGGAAAGTTTGTTATAACTGATGATTTGTTTCAGTGGTTTGCTAAATAGCGTGTTTAGTTATTCACAAAACAGAGACATATGGACATTTTCCAATAATGTACTTGGTATTTCAATCCACCCAGGACTACTGTATGTCATGAGCCCGTAAATATCCTCGCAAGATTTACTTTGCTTATGGTGCTTATAAAATATAGAAAGTAATATGTTAAATACCATAGGAAAACTGAAATTCCTCCCAGAGATAACATCCACTGATTTTGAACTCTGAATTTGAAATCTACGTGTTTACATGTATGCCCACATGGCCTTTTGTAGTCTGGCCTGTCTGCTGGTTCACGTTGTCTCAAAGAGGGTTTGCCTTCCAAGCCGATTTCAGTTATGAGAAAATGGCAGCTTATCTGGAGTTAACAGGGTGACATTTGTGTTTAATGTACATACCCCGCTTTTTTCCTCGCTTCCATATGTCAACTAATAGTTTTCATACTTATGCGGTAATATTAAGTGGATCACTCTTTATGCTTTTAACATGATTGGTAGCTCTAGACACTGATGTGTACCTGTTCACCGTTGTTCTCCTTTTTCTTTATAGTTTTATGAAGGATTGTCAAGCTAAAAATAAAGGATGGAGGCCATGGATATCTCTACTAAAAGTATTGCATGGCGTCATGATATCCTCCTCTTCTTGTTTGGCCCCTGCAGATGGCGTAACCTTCGGTGAGATCCTCCTCCACTTGAAGTGTTCGCTATTTTTTCATGAAAACATTGACATTTCGAGTATTTTTTCATCCTTTTTATTATAAATCACGGAGATGGAGATACATATTAGGGAGTAAGTTTGTTAATATACTTCTCAAGGCATGCACAAAAGAATTCGACTGGTAAGCTTCCATAGTTTTTTTATAGAAGAACCATATTTAGTTATATCATCCTACGGGCATAATGATATGTTGTGTGTGTTGATGGAATTGACCATCAAGCTGGAGAGGCTCTTTAACCAACAATACATATATCACCCGACACCGTGGGGTATGTCTATTTTTATTCCTGATTTATTTGTGGTTGCGGCAAGGTAGATTATATCTTTCACGGTCTACCTATTAATCTTTGCCTACTACCATTGTTGTGGATTGGAAGTACATTTTTCTTACACTGAAGCCTAATTGTGTGAGATTTAAGAGAGTGATTAATGACATATGATGTGCACTTTCGTAGCTGTGAGGAAGGATTGAAGTGGAGTTACATCATTAAACTTCGCAATGCTTCTAAATATCTGCTAATTATCACCCTTTATTGGTTGATTTTCTTGATGAATAGCTTCAACGATGATAATTTGAGTTATACAAAATGACAAGTCAGTGCTTAATTTTGAAAACCGTAATTTCTTACTTACCTTCTTGATCATTACAGGGCACCTGCAAGCAAGCTCCACCGAATCTCTCGTTTCCATTACAGGTCGGTCACCTTTTCTAAAGTATTGAAATGTTATGGTGATGTGAATGGCTCAACAGGCCATTGCGATGTTCTTGCATTGGTATATTATTTTATATATCTCTACCAAATTAACTAAATTCGGTGTGCTCTGCAGTTGTAGGCGAAGTCTAAAATAGCTCTGAGGCATTCTGCTCTATTTGAGTATTGCAAAGCACTCCAAGAGGTCTTTGTTTTCTTTGCTGGATTTATTCTTTGCTAAATTTAGCAAATATGTATCATTTAAAATAAATTTAGGATGATTGGAATGCAAAAGTGGTTCTTCTGGCTATAGTTCCTACTTGTCGCTGGTATGGAGTTCAGTTCACCATTATTTTGTTCATTTGAATGACCACAGAGTGTACTATTTTACCATTTTCCTGATGCATCTAAGTTTTATATACAAATGAATTGCATGTTTCTGCTGTAATACCATCTCTGATAAATCAAAATAGTCTTATAATTCTCCTATATGTTTTTCCCATTTCGGTTGTCGAGGTTGCGGGCTTGCAGCTTATTTTTTTGTTACTTTGGCATCGTAATTGGAGAGGTTTCCTGTGTAGCTCATTGAGGGTTGGGACTGTATTTTCCCTAAAACAAGATATCCCATGCCTTTTTTCATTAATGTTTCTATGGTTTGGGAAAGTCCAGTCTTTGGCTTTGGCTTTGGCTTTGCCTTGCATGCCACATTGAATCTCTATTTTCTCTATAACTCATTATCGTCAATCAATTTCTAATCATTAATTTCTGATGTGTACAGTTGGTTTAATCTCGGTGATGAAGACTAAAAAGAACTACCTTTTGCAATATATGCATGTTTGCTAGAAAGGGTACAAATCACTGCTTCTCTCTTGAGTTATTAGTTTCATTGTATAGTGTGTTTCATGGCTGCTGCATATTTTTAGTTGAAGCTTCCAATTATTTGACAGTAAAGTAATGCTTCATCTAATTTCATAAATACTAGAAACATTGTTTCTAAGCGGAAAATTCTTAATTGATCTATTTTCATCGTTCATGACAATTATATCTTATATTCATACTGGGCATTTGGCACCCATGTCGGGGTCAAAGCTACATACAAGACTGTTTACTCCCACGGGAGACCGAATATCTTAGAAACAACATCCTAAAAATTTGGCGCCCATGTCGTACCAACAACCGGTAGAAGCTTGCCCTGGCAGGGCCTGTACGTAGCTGAGACCCTGTGTGCTTTACTCAGGTTACCCCAAGTTGTGAACCAAAGGAAGATATAGGGTTATTTCTTGGTCCATTGTGGGCATGATTTAGTTTAGTTTTTGTGGTACGTGCTTGGGACTTGGACAACAAATCTGGAGCTAATAGTTTACCCAAGCTACTTCATTAACCCCTTTTCTTTTGTTAGATTCAGATTTACTATATGATTTATGTAAGTGTGCTGTCATCTTGCAGGTTTGCAAAGAGGAATTTAGATGAGTATGTATTTCTTGGCAATCGGCTGCAGGTGTATATGCACCTTAGTTTGAGAGATTTTTGGATACCAAGAAGAAACTGAAGGTCGGGAGAAATGAAGTCCTCAACCAAATAAGATGTATGGTTTCACCATTTTCTAAAAAAATCTGCATCTTATAATTTAGTGTTGTGATGATAAAAATAATAAGAATTTGCGGTTAGGGAAGGAGGTCCAGGTTGAAGGACAATAAAAAATAATGTAGTGTAGCATGTCTAATTTTTCAATTCGAACCATTTAAATGTAGATTCATGTGTATTGTTTCCTTATCATTGTTATAAAGAAATTCCAACGGTACTTGAGCACTCCTTGCATATTTTTTACCATACACCCTCATATGTCTATATCTTTTTTGTATCCTTATGTGACGGTGGATGTTGATACAAAACATGGATAAATTGGCGGCAGCCTTATATCGTACTGCACATGATTAGCTCCAAAGTTGAGTTACTCAACTATATTTACCTATATGGAAAACAATATCGAGCAAAAAAATTTAAAAAATATTTTCCTGTGTTATGTTATTTGTCAACATAACCCCTGATATTGCGTCGTCGTCCTCACCGGAAGCAGCACCGCCTCTGCCCCGTGCGGCGTTGTCGTCCCCATCAAGCCGCACCAGAGGGAGATGCTTAGCTGTGGCCACACAAACGGATGGGGACGTCAAGCCAAGCTGGTGGCTGGCGGCCTACCATCGCGTCAACTTACACAGGATAGGAGAGCCCTCGAAAAAAAAACACAGGATAGGACCAGAGGAATCTTGATCGCGGCATCCAGACCTGGAGTGGAGGACATGGGTCGCCATGAAGGTTGCAGGCCACAATACTTATTGGTTGTGCTTTTTCCCCCACATCCTTCCTTGAACATCTCTTTCTGACTCCAACCTCGATCTGCAGCAATTGCCCCTTCGTTGTGAAGTTGCAGCTGTGTACAGAAGCTTTTTGTGTAAATGCCTACGACCACAGACCGCTCCTGGAAGAATGCTCACAACTCAGCTTGAATTTGTAAGTTAATTGTCCTCTCAGATGCACCCCTCTTGATGTTTTATATGTTTCAACATGGATTCTTGGTTCCTATAAATTTACAGGTTATGATGTTGTGATGAACTTGCAGCAATGAAGTGATTTGGGTAACATCTTGCTTTTTAAAATGACTTTCATTTACTTCTGTGGCATTGAAGGAGCGACACAATTCCTCCCAACTACAGAATTTGCAGCGGCTGAAGATTCTAGAAGTACAGGTTATATTGCCTTATGAATTGTCTAAGGAAGTCCTAAATTATTTATCTTTTGCTTCACCAATGGTTTGTCGAACTGAAATAGTATGGCCATGTGCCCATGTTATTTCTTTGTTTGCCCAAATAAATTTAACTTCCGATCACAAAATAAAAGAATGTCCATGGATATCTCTTCGCATTGGTTTAATTCTGTATCCTGAAATAGCTATTGATAATGACTATTGATAAAGCTGTTATGAACACCCTCTTAGTTACAATCATATTTTGTGAAACTGCTTTTACACCAACTTTCCTAGAACTGGTAATGAGTATATATTTTTAACGCTTAATGCAATGCAGATTTGTAGGGTATCAAAAAAGAAAGGTATTGTTAGTTATATTCTGTTGTAGTAATGTAGTGCCTGGAATTAGATGTACCATATTCTCATTAGCTTTGCCCTAAATAAGAACTATTAGAAAGGTTTGGGTGTTACTTCAGTTACAATTTACACTGTCTTCCTTTATAAAATATGTATCTTATGTCTTGCACTATTGTTCCTTTCTTCAGAGATAAAATGCTTCATGTGATGAGTGGTGTAATTAAATTGGAGAGAAACATGAAGAAGTTTGATGGCACCCATTCTTAGGTTGAAAATTGAATGTCCGATCCATTACTTGCTCTTTTTTGCTTTATCACTTTATTATGTAGTTCCTGATTTTGGAAGATGTATTATCTGGTCATCGCTTGCATTTGACTACATTTGTGCGATTTGTAATGTAATTCATCCAGTATACGGGTTATACATTTGGTAGCAAATTTGAATTTTCTTGGATATACATATATCTGATTTATTCATTTGGTTTAGAGTCCAATCTCTTGGCATGTGCTATATGGGATGTACTTAAACACCCAAAAGGGTCTCAAAAGGGTCTTATGTTGGTGGCCGACAATCTGTTCTTGTACTTGTGAGTATTGTAGAGTGCTACAGGTGTGCCCTCAGATTAATAGTATACATTCAGTATATTTAGCTTTCTTTCAAATTGCGCATTTGTTTCAGTGCTCAATAGGTACACCAATGTAACACGATAACTGAATACTGTACTAACGATGTGGCCTGCCTGCCTAACACCAACCAATAATGATACTAGAATCGTGTTGTAGTGTAGTAGGAGACATTTTGTACAAGCTTAACTAACCCAAGAGGATATAAAAAAAATTCAAAAGTTGAAAAGCTGGAAAATACATTGTGCATATTTAGAAATTCTTCTGGAATCTTTCTTTTTCTAGAAGTGCCTTCTGAAACGAACAGAAAATTTCAGGAATTCTTCAGAAAATACTTTTGCATGCCATGGTGAAGGGATCTTTTTACAGGCTTGTTTATCAATTTCAGTATTCCGGTCAGCTTGAATTTCACTCCGATGAAGGAAGCAAGCTGGACCACATCACTTCCGTGCGCAGCGAACATAGCTAAGTGCGTGCACACATTTGATCGCTACATCGAGAGTTCACTCACAGCAGCAGCATCAACTAATTAAGCTAAGGTATGAATCAGTCACTGACCTGTGCATTCCTCTGGCGAGCTCGAGCAGCGCTCCGACCGCCGCCGTCCGCGCGCCTCCTCCACCCTCCCTGCGAGTTCACAAGCATGGACAGAGCGTCAGTACGACACCGATCTCCAGAGCACCTGCTTCGTCCTCTCTTGGAGCACGCCACCCTCCCGATCTCCGCCGCCGCCTCCTCCTTGTCGTCCCACGACCCCCGAAGTTCAGCCGCCTCACCGCCCTCCTCCTCGTCGCCCCCATCGCTTCCTGCCGCGGAAGCAATCACTAGCGTGCCTGATGAGATGTTGGCACCAATCGATCAAGGAGGTGAACGAGCTTGGGGGCCGAGGATTGTGGTGTTAGGTAATGATTTCTTTGGCGTGAAGAACGATGTGTTCGGTCAGGTTCGTGTCATTTCCTTCGACGTGTAGACACCTAGGCTAGGCATGAGATTACCTGCTGTACGCGGCCGTGTTTGTCGTTCTCGATAATGGACGAATCTATTTTGCCTCCGCGTGGTCCTAAAATGTTTCACGAGCCAGGTCCAGTGCCGACGCATAATGATCGGGTCTCCGGCGGAGACGCAAACGCGGCGCATATTTACGTCTTGGATGTGTTATGGTGGACGTTACGCGAACGTGCCAAGTGACCGCTCGCTTTTCTAACGGACCCGCCTGACAGCGAGTCATAGGGTTGTACCGAGCGCATCGCTTTCATGGTAACCGCTTCGGGTCATCACTTCCGCGTCTGCCTCATAGCCTTCGTCATCAATGTCACGGCTTCCTCTTCGCACGCGCACCGGCGGGCGGCGGCTGGACTTCTACGCCGCCATCAATGATATCGTGTCCCGCGCGCGCCCGGCCTTTAAAAGTCGAACGACATCGTCCCCGCCATCGCCACACCACCGACACCCCGCTCCCACCCTACCACCGCACGCAGCCGCACCGCCATGGGAAAGAAGAAGCACGACTCCGAGGCGTCCAACAGCGGCACCAAAAAGGCCATTGCCGCCTCGTCGTCGTAAACTGCAGCCGTCTCCACATGACGATGACTACGACGCGCTGGCCTACCACAACGAGGAAGCCAAGGACGAGTCGAGATGACCTTTTCACATGCATCTTCCACAAATGGCAGGCGGCCAACGCGGAGGGCCGCCAGTTCGACCTCTCGCCGACGATAACCGACGAGGAGATCGAGAAGCTCGGTTTCCTCGTGTCGTAGGTGGACCAACCGGTGCATCCGCCGCTGCCCCGTTACGCCACCAACATCATGTCGCCGGACCTCACGGAGGAAAGAGGCCCTACAACGGGCGCCGTAGAACTTGGCCCCGCAACCGCCACCTCCACCTCCGTCGTTCAGCCCGTGGGCTGCTCGACCTCCACCATCGGCGTTCAGTCCGTGGGCTGCTCCACCTCCACATCCACAGCCGGTGGCACATGCGTTCAATCCGTGGGCTGCTCCACCTCCACCGCTGGCGGCACCGGCGTATGTTCCACCGGTAGCCAAGTGGCTGTGGCAGATACCGGAGTTCGTCGTGCTCGACGAAGAGGAGGAGTAGGCGCATGCATTACATGTGCCTTTTAGTTTATTTTTTTTTATTTTCCTTTATTCACAATTTAAATTATGTTTTATGTTGAAAAAAGTAAAATAAAAAAATGCATCGTGCCCTTGGCGGCACCCCGACGCAAACGGACGTGTGGTTGATTTCGACCATTAGACCGTTGCAAACGAATGCACGTGGATATTTTGGCGTCCAAAATGCGTCGTCCCATTGGAGAAGCCCTAAGTGCTTGTTGCGTGAACAAGACCACAAGTAAGCTTGCTAGGGGAAGGTTTTTGTTGTTGTGAGACACACGTCTTCATTCCTTGGAAAAGTGTTCAATATCTGTTCCGGTGAACGAAAACACGTCGATGCAATTTGGAACAATCTTTTTTTTAAAGGGTGGGTCTAGAGGATCCCGGTGTCACAATCATTCATGAACACTGGGGCGGCGGGTAACTCTCAAAAGAGGTGGAGGAGCTCTCGATAGGGAGAAAGGAAAAAAACAGAGCTTTTCCTACCAAGACTATTGGAACAATCTACTTTCTAACTTGGAAGATCTAGGAGTTAGGCTTAAACATGCATGTAAAAAACATTTGGAGAAAATGAGAAAGGATTACTTCTCTTAATTAAATGTAACACCAAGGTATATGAGTGCATCTTTATTGTATTGAACTTGAGTTAATCTTCAACTTTTTTCGTTTCTTTATTTTGTTAATTTATCTTTTTATTTGTGGTGGTGTTCACTCTAAGTGATGCAAGCCCTATTAGATTTACATTTTCTTTGTTCTATCATCATATTGACTATTGGTTAATTTATCTTTTCATTTTCAGTGGTGTTGATATAAGTCTAACAAGATTTACATTGCCTTTGTGTCGTCACTTTTAAATACCATGATGCGATAACGCACTATGTATGTCGACGCTGATTTTGGCGTCACTTCCTTGCTTTATTTGCTCTTAGCCTCTCAGCAGGGTCAATAACTATAAATTGCTATACTATATTTTCCTGAGTGTATATAAATGTTTGTAATTTACTATGATTTGCTATTTTTGTAAATCCTTAAAAGATTAGTATCATTTTCATATCTATACATGAGTCTCACGGGGTCGTGCGCCAAGGCGCACATCTAAATCTAGTACTAATAGTGTCCGCACCTTGTCCTAATTAGTTTGGACTACCGGATCTTTGCAATGCACATGTTTTAACCAAGTGTCACAATGGGGTACCTCCATGCCGCCTGTACAAAGGTCTAAGGAGAAAGCTCGCATTTTGGATTTCTCGCTTTTGATTATTCTCAACTTAGACATCCATACGGGACAACATGGAAAACAGATAATGGACTCCTCTTTAATGCATAAGCATGTGGCAACAATTATTATTCTCATATGAGATTGAGGATATGTGTCCAAAACTGAAACTTCCACCATGGATCATGGCTTTAGTTAGCGGCCCAATGTTTTTCTCTAACAATATGCATGCTCCAACCATGAAGGTGGTAGATCTCTCTTACTTCAGACAAGACGGACATGCATAGCAACTCACATGATATTCAACAAAGAATAGTTGATGGCGTCCCCAGAAGCATGGTTATCGCACAACAAGCAACTTAATAAGAGATAAAGTGCATAAGTACATATTCAATACCACAATAGTTTTTAAGCTACTTGTCCCATGAGCTATATATTGCAAAGGTGAATGATGGAATTTTAAAGGTAGCACTCAAGCAATTTACTTTGGAATGGCGGATAAATACCATGTAGTAGGTAGGTATGGTGGACACAAATGGCATAGTGGTTGGCTCAAGTATTTGGGATGCATGAGAAGTATTCCCTCTCGATACAAGGTTTAGGCTAGCAAGGTTATTTGAAACAAACACAAGGATGAACGGTACAACAAAACTCACATAAAAGACATATTGTAAACATTATAAGACTCCATACCGTCTTCCTTGTTGTTCAAAACTCAATACTAGATGTTATCTAGACTCTAGAGAAACCAAATATGCAAACCAAATTAGCAAGCTCTAAGTGTTTCTTCATTAATGGGTGCAAAGTATATGATGCAATAGCTTAAACATGAGCACAACAATTGCCAAGTATCAAATTATCCAAGACATTTTAGAGTTACTACATGTAGCATTTTCCAATTCCAACCATATAACAATTTAACGAAGAAGAAACTTCGCCATGAATACTATGAGTAGAGCCTAAGGACATATTTGTCCATATGCTACAGACGGAGCGTGTCTCTCTCCCATAAAGTTAATGCTAGGATCCATTTTATTCAAACAAAACAAAAAACAAAAACAAACCGATGCTCCAAGCAAAGTACATAAGATGTGACGGAATAAAAATATAGTTTCGGGGAGGAACCTCGATAATGTTGTCGATGAAGAAGGGGATGCCTTGGGCATCGCCAAGCTTAGACGCTTGAGTCTTCTTAAAATATGCAGGGGTGAACCACCGGGGCATCCCCAAGCTTAGAACTTTCACTCTCCTTGATCATATTGCATCATACTCCTCTCTTGATCCTTGAAAACTTCCTCCACACCAAACTCGAAACAACTCATTAGAGGGTTAGTGCATAATAAAAATTCACATGTTCAGAGGTGACACAATCATTCTTAACACTTCTGGACATTGCATAAAGCTACTGGACATTAATGGATCAAAGAAATTCATCCAACATAGCGAAAGAGGCAATGCAAAATAAAAGGCAGAATCTGTCAAAACAGAACAAGTCCGTAAAGATGGATTTTATTAGGCCACCAGACTTGCTCAAATGAAAATGCTCAAACTGAATGAAAGTTGCGTACATATCCGAGGATCATGCACGTAAATTGGCTTAATTTTCTGAGCTTCCTACAGGGAGGTAGACCCAGATTCATGACAGCAAAGAAATGCTGGAACTGCGCAGTAATCCAAATCTAGTACTTACTTTACTATCAAAGACTTTACTTGGCACAACAAAACTCAAAACTAAGATAAGGAGAGGTTGCTACAGTAGTAAACAACTTCCAAGACACAAATTTAAAACAAAAATACTGTATTAAAAACATGGGTTGTCTCCCATAAGCGCTTTTCTTTAACGCCTTTCAGCTAGGCGCAGAAAGTGTATCTCAAGTAACATCAAAAGATGAAGCATCAACATCATAATTTGTTCTAATAATAGAATCATAAGGTACCTTCATTCTCTTTCTAGGGAAGTGTTCCATACATTTCTTTAGAGGAAATTGATATTTAATATTACCTTCCTTCATATCAATAGTAGCACCAACGGTTCGAAAAAAAGGTCTTCCCAATATAATGGGGCAAGATGCATTGCATTCAATATCCAAGACAACAAAATCAACGGGGACAAGGTTATTGTTAACCATAATATGAACATTATCAACTTTCCCCAAAGGTTTCTTTTAGCATTATCAGCGAGATTAACATCCAAATAACAATTTTTCAATGGTGGCAAGTCAAGCATATCATAGACTTTCTTAGGCATAACAGAAATACTTGCACCAAGATCACATAAAGCATTACAATCAAAATCTTTGACTCTCATTTTAATGATGGGCTGCCAACCATCCTCTAGCTTTCTAGGAATAGAAGTTTCAAGTTTTAGTTTCTCTTCTCTAGCTTTTATGAGAGCATTTGTAATATGTTTTGTGAAAGCCAAGTTTATAGCACTAGCATTGGGACTTTTAGCAAGTTTTTGTAAGAACTTTATAACTTCAGAGATGTGGAAATCATCAAAATCTAAATCATTACAATCTAAAGCAATGGGATTATCATCCCCAAGGTTGGAAAAAATTTCAGCAGTTTTATCACAAGCAGTTTCAGCAGTTTTAGCAGTTCCAGGTAATTTTGCGCGCTTTGCACTAGGAGTAGAAGCATTGCCAACACCAATTATTTTACCATTGATAGTAGGAGGTCCAGCAACATATGAATCATTAGCATTGCTAGTGGTGGTAATAGTCCAAACTTTAGCTACATTTTCCTTTTTAGCTAGTTTTTCATTTTCTTCTCTATCCCACCTAGCACGCAGTTCAGCCATTAATCTTATATTCTCATTAATTCTAACTTGGATGGCATTTTCTGTAGTAACAATTTTATTTTCAATATCCCTATTAGGCATAACTTTCGATTTCAAAAGATCAACATCAGAGGCAAGACTATCAACTCTAGAAACAAGAATATCAATTTTATTGAGCTTTTCCTCAACATGATTTGTTAAAGGCAGTTTGTGTACTAATAAATTCTTTAAGCATGGCTTCAAGTCCAGGGGGTGTATTCCTATTATTGTTGTAATAATTCCCATAAGAATTAGCATAACCGTTACCATTATTATAAGGGTATGGCCTATAGTTATTACTAGAATTGTTCCGATAAGCATTGTTGTTGAAATTATTATTTTTAATGAAATTTACATCAACATGTTCTTCTTGAGCAACCAATGAAGCTAATGGAACATTATTAGGATCAATATTAGTCCTATCATTCGCAAGCATAGACATAATAGCATCAACTTTATCATTCAAGGAAGAGGATTCTTCAACAGAATTTACCTTCTTACCTTGTGGAACTCTTTCCGTGCGCCATTCAGAGTAATTAACCATCATATTATCAAGAAGCTTTGTTGCTTCACCAAGAGTGATGGACATAAAGGTACCTCCAGCAGCTGAATCCAATAAATTCCGCGAAGAAAAATTTAGTCCCGCATAGAAGGTTTGGATGATCATCCAAGTAGTCACTCCATGGGTTGGGCAATTTTTAACCAGAGATTTCATTCTTTCCCAAGCTTGAGCAACATGTTCATTATCCAATTGTTTAAAATTCATTATGCTACTCCTCAAAGATATAATTTTAGCAGGGGGATAATATCTACCAATAAAAGCATCCTTGCATTTAGTCCATGAATCAATACTATTCTTAGGCAGAGATAGCAACCAATCTTTAGCTCTTCCTCTTAATGAGAAAGGGAACAATTTTAATTTTATAATGTCACCATCTACATCTTTATATTTTTGCATTTCACATAGTTCAACAAAATTATTGAGATGGGCAGCAACATCATCGGAACTAACACTGTGAAAATTGCTCTCGCATGACAAGATTAAGTAAAGCAGGTTTAATTTCAAAGAATTCTGCTGTAGTAGCAGGTGGAGCAATAGGTGTGCATAAGAAATCATTATTATTTGTGCTAGTGAAGTCACACAACTTAGTATTTTCAGGGTTGGCCATTTTAGCAGTAGTAAATAAAGCAAACTAGATAAAGTAAATGCAAGTAAACTAATTTTTTTGTGTTTTTGATATAGCAAACAAGACAGTAAATAAAGTAAAGCTAGCAACTAATTTTTTTTTGTGTTTTGATATAAAGTGCAGCAAACAAAGTAGTAAATAAAATAAAGCAAGACAAAAACAAAGTAAAGAGATTGAGAAGTGGAGACTCCCCTTGCAGCGTGTCTTGATCTCCCCGGCAACGCGCGCCTGAAATTTGCTTGATGCGTGTAGTTGACACGTCCGTTGGGAACCCCAAGAGGAAGGTGTGATGCGCACAGCGGCAAGTTTCCTCAGCAAGAAACCAAGGTTTAATCGAACCAAGTAGGAGTCAAGAAGCACGTTGAAGGTTGATGGCGGCGGGATGTAGTGCGGCGCAACACCGGAGATTCCGGCGCCAACGTGGAACCCGCACAACAAAACCAAAGTACTTTGCCCCAACGAAACAAAGTGAGGTTGTCAATCTCACCGGCTTGCTGTAACAAAGGATTAACCGAATTGTGTGGAAGATGATTGTTTGCAGAGAAAACAAGTAAAACAAGTATTGCAGCAGATTTGTATTTCAGTATTAAAAGAATGGACCGGGGTCCACAGCTCACTAGAGGTGTCTCTCCCATAAGATAAAAGCATGTTGGGTGAACAAATTACAATCGGGCAATTGACAAATAGAGAGGGCATAACAATGCACATACATGATATGATAAGTATAGTGAGATTTAATTGGGCATTACGACAAAGTACATAGACCGCCATCCAACCGCATCTATGCCTAAAAAGTCCACCTTCAGAGTTATCGTCCGAACCCCTTCCGGTATTAAGTTGCAAAGCAACAGACAATTGCATTAAGTATGGTGCGTAATGTAATCAACAACTACATCCTCGGACATAGCGCCAATGTTTTATCCCTAGTGGCAACAAGACAACACAACCTTAGAACTTTCGTCACTCGTCCCATGTGTCAATGCAGTGCATGAACCCACTATCGAGCATAAATACTCCCTCTTGGAGTTAAAAGAAAAACTTGGCCAGAGCCTCTACTAGTAACGGAGAGCATGCAAGATCATAAACAACACATATGTAATAACTTGATAATTAACATAACATGGTATTCTCTATCCATCGGATCCCGACAAACACAACATAGAGTATTACAGATAGATGATCTTGATCATGTTAGGCAGCTCACAAGATCCAACAATGAAGCACATGAGGAGAAGACAACCATCTAGCTACTGCTATGGACCCATAGTCCAGGGGTGAACTACTCACTCATCACTCCGGAGGCGACCATGGCGGTGTAGAGTCCTCCGGGAGATGAATCCCCTCTCCGGCAGGGTGCCGGAGGAGATCTCCAGGATCCCCCGAGATGGGATCGGCGGCGGCGGCGTCTCAATAAGGTTTTCCGTATCGTGGTTTTTCGCATCGTGGGTTTCGCGACGGAGGCTTTAAGTAGGCGGAAGGGCGGAGTCGGGGGGCTAACGAGGGGCCCACACCACGGGCGGCGCGGGCCCCCTTGGCCGCGCCGCCATGTGGTGTCGCCACCTCGTGGCCCCACTTCGTATGCTCTTCGGTCTTCTCGGAAGGTTCGTGGCAAAATAGGCCCCCGGGTCTTCGTTTCGTCCAATTCCGAGAATACTTCGTTACTAGGATTTCGAAACCAAAAACAGCTAGAAACAGGAACCGGCACTTCGGCATCTTGTTAATAGGTTAGTTCCAGAAAATGCACGAATATGACATAAAGTGTGCATAAAACATGTAGGTATCATCAATAATATGGCATAGAACATAAGAAATTATCGATACGTCGGAGACGTATCACCGCCTTATGGTGTCGTCGCCCCGTTGACCTTCTGACGCCGCCTCTTCGCCTATATAAAGGTCCCAGACCTAAAACACGAGACGGAAAAAGCCACGGTACGAGAAACCTTCCAGAGCCGCCGCCATCGCGAAGCCAATATCTGGGGGACAGGAGTCTCTGTTCCGGCACGCCGCCGGGACGGGGAAGTGCCCCGGAAGGCTTCTCCATCGACACCGCCGCCATCTCCACCGCCATCTTCATCACCGCTGCCTGTCTCCCATGAGGAGGGAGTAGTTCTCCGTCGAGGCTCGGGGCTGTACCGGTAGCTATGTGGTTAATCTCTCTCCTATGTACTTCAATACAATGATCTCATGAGCTGCCTTACATGATTGAGATTCATATGAGTTTTGTATCACAATTCATCTATGTGCTACTCTAGTGATGTTATTAAAGTAGTTTTATTCCTCCCGCATGGTGTAAAGGTGACTAGTGTGTGCACCGTGTGGTTCTTGTCGTAGGCTATGATCATGATCTCTTGTAGATTGTGGAGTTAATTATCATTATGATGGTATTGATGTGATCTATTTGGTTATGTTGATCTGTCATGCACTCTAAGGTTATTTAAATATGAACATTGAATTGTGGAGCTTGTTAACTCCGGCATTGAGGGTTCGTGTAATCCTACGCAATGTGTTCATCATCCAACAAGAGAGTGTAGAGTATGCATTTATCTATTCTGTTATGTGATCAATGTTGAGAGTGTCCACTAGTGAAAGTGTAATCCCTAGGCCTTGTTCCTAAATACTACTATCGCTGCTTGTTTACTGTTTTATCACAGTTACTATCGCTACGTTACTACTCGCTCATACTTATTCATACCACCTGTATTTCACTATCTCTTCGCCGAACTAGTGCACCTATTAGGTGTGTTGGGGACACAAGAGACTTCTTGCTTTGTTGTTGCAGGGTTGCATGAGAGGGATATCTTTGACCTCTACCTCCCTGAGTTCGATAAACCTTGGGTGATCCACTTAAGGGAAACTTGCTGCTGTTCTACAAACCTCTGCTCTTGGAGGCCCAACACTGTCTACAAGAATAGAAGCACCAGTAGACATCACCCACTTCGTATCCTCTTCGGTCTTCTGGAAGCTCCGTGGAAAAATAAGACCTTGGGCGTTCGTTTCGTCCAATTCCGAGAATATTTCCTGTGTAGGATTTCTGAAACAAAAACAGCACAAAACAGGAACTGGCGCTTCGGCATCTTGTTAATAGTTTAGTGCCGGAAAATGCATAATAATGATGTAAAGTGTGTATAAAACATGTGAGTATTATCATAAAACTAGCATGGAACATAAGAAATTATAGATACGTTTGAGACGTATCAGCACCCTGCCGGGACGGGGAATTGGAGGAGATCATCGCCATCATCGCCACCGACGCCTCTCCATCGACCATCCATGTTTCCCCCATCCATGTGTGAGTAAATCCCCGCTGTAGGCTGAAGGGGATGGTAGGGATTGAATGAGATTGTTCATGTAATAGCCATAAGATTGTTAGGGCATGGTGCCTAGTATCCGTTGTTGGTACTTTTATGATATTGTTGCAACTTGTTATCCTTAATGCTTGTCACTTAGGGCTCGAGTGCCATGATTTCAGATCTGAACATGTTATTGATTCATGATGATATTCATTGTTTTATGATCTTACCTGCAAGTTGTATACATATATTGCTGTCCGGAACCCGAGGCCCCAAAGTGACAGAAATTGGGACAATGATGCGTGCAGTCGACACGTCCGTTGGGAACCCCAAGAGGAAGGTATGATGCGTACAGTAGCAAGTTTTCCCTCAGAAAGAAACCAAGGTTTATCGAACCAGGAGGAGCCAAGAAGCACGTTGAAGGTTGATGGCGGAGGAGTGTAGTGCGGCGCAACACCAGGGATTCCGGCGCCAACGTGGAACCTGCACAACACAATCACAGTAACTTTGCCCCAACGTAACAGCGAGGTTGTCAATCTCACCGGCTTGCTGTAAACAAAGGATTAGATGTATAGTGTGGATGATGATGGTTGTTTACGAAGAACAGTAAAGAACAATTGCAGCAGTTTGTATTTCAGATGTAAAGAATAGGACCGGGGTCCACAGTTCACTAGCGGTGTCTCTCCCATAAGATAGCAGATGTTGGGTGAACAAATTACAGTTGGGCAATTGACAAATAAAGAAGGCATAACAATGCACATACATATATCATGATGAGTACTATGAGATTCAATCAGGGCATTACGACAAAGTACATAGACCGCTATCCAACCATGCATCTATGCCTAAAAAGTCCACCTTCGAGGTTATCATCCGAACCCCTCCAAGCATTAAGTTGTAAACAACAGACAATTGCATTAAGTATGGTGCGTAATGTAATCAACACAAATATCCTTAGACAAAGCATCGATGTTTTATCCCTAGTGGCAACAAGACATCCACAACCTTAGAACTTTCTGTCATCGTCCTGCATTTAATGGAGGCATGAACCCACTATCGAGCATAAATACTCCCTCTTGGAGTCACAAGTATCAACTTGGCCGGAGCCTCTACTAGCAACGGAGAGCATGCAAGAACATAAATAACATATATAATAGATTGATAATCAACTTGACATAGTATTCAATATTCATCGGATCCCAACAAACACAACATGAAGGATTACAAATAGATGATCTTGATCATGATAGGCAGCTCACAAGATCTAACATGATAGCACAATGGGGAGAAGACGACCATCTAGCTACTGCTATGGACCCATAGTCCAGGGGTGAACTACTCACACATCGATCCGGAGGCGATCATGGCGATGAAGAGACCTCCGGGAGATGATTCCCCTCTCCGGCAGGGTGCCGGAGGCGATCTCCTGAATCCCCCGAGATGGGATTGGCGGCGGCGGCGTCTCTGGAAGGTTTTCCGTAACGTGGCTCTCGGTACTGGGGGTTTTTGGACGAAGACCTTAAGTAGGTGGAAGGGCAGAGTCGGGAGGGTCACGAGGGGCCCACACAGTAGGCCGGCGCGGCCAGGGCTTGGGCCGCGCCACCCTAGTGTGGCGCCACCTCGTGGCCCCACTTCGTCTCCCCTCCGGTCTTATGGAAGCTTCGTGCAAAAATAGGACCCTGGGCGTTGATTTCGTCCAATTCCGAGAATATTTCCTTACTAGGATTTCTGAAACCAAAAACAGCAGTAAAACAAGAATCGGCTCTTCGGCATCTCGTCAATAGGTTAGTGCCGGAAAATGCATAAATATGACATATAATGTGTATAAAACATGTGAGTATCATCATAAAAGTAGCATGGAACATAAGAAATTATAGATACGTTTGGGACGTATCAAGCATCCCCAAGCTTAGTTCCTACTCGCCCTCGAGTAGGTAAACGATAGCAAAGATAATTTCTGAAGTGACATGCTATCATAATCTTGATCATACTATTGTAAGCATATGAGATGAATGCAGCGATTCGAAGCAATGATGAAGATAATGAGTAAACTAATGAATCATATAACAAAGACTTTTCATGAATAATACTTTCAAGACAAGCATCAATAAGACTTGCATAAGAGTTACTCATAAAGCAATAGATTCAAAGTAAAGGCATTGAAGCAACACAAAGGAAGATAAAGTTTCAGCGGTTGCTTTCAACTTTAACATGTATATCTCATGGATAATTGTCAACACAAAGTTATATAACAAGTGCAATAAGTAAACATGTAAGAATCAATGCACACAGTTGATACAAGTGTTTGCTTCTAGGATAGAAAGAATAGGCAAACTGACTCAACAATAAAGTAGAAGATAGGCCCTTCGCAGAGGGAAGCATTGATTACTATATTTGTGCTAGAGCTTTTCATTTTGAAAACAAGAAACAATTTTGTCAACGGCAGTAATAAAGCATATGTGTTATGTATAAGACATCTTATAAGTTGCAAGCCTCATGCATAGTATACTAATAGTGCTCGCACCTTGTCCTAATTAGCTTGGGTTAACACTGATTATCATTGCATAGCATATGTTTCAACCAAGTGTCACAAAGGGGTACCTCTATGCCGCCTGTACAAAGGTCTAAGGAGAAAGCTCGCATTGGATTTCTCGCTTTTGATTATTCTCAACTTAGACATCCATACCGGGACAACATAGACAACAGATAATGGACTCGTCTTTAATGCATAAGCATTCAACAACAGTTAATATTCTCATAAGAGATTGAGGATTAGATGTCCACACTGAAACTTCCACCATGAATCATGGCTTTAGTTAGCGGCCCAATGTTCTTCTCTAACAGTATGCATACTCAAACCATTTGATTGTGAAAACCGCCCTTACTTCGTACAAGACGAACATGCATAGCAACTCACATGGTATTCAACAAAGGTAAAAGAGTTGATGGCGTCCCCGTAAAACATGGTTACCGCTCAACAAGCAACTTACTAAGAAATAAGACACATAAGTACATATTCTTCACCACGATAGTTTTTAAGCTATTTTATCCCATGAGCTATATATTGCAAAGGTAAAGAATAGAAATTTTAAAGGTAGCACTCAAGTAATTTACTTCGGAATGGCGGAGAAATACCATGTGGTAGGTAGGTATGGTGGACACAAATGGCATAGTATTTGGCTCAAGGATTTGGATGCACGAGAAGAATTCCTCTCAATACAAGGCTAGGCTAGCAAGGTTGTTTGAAGCAAACTCAAGTATAAAAGGTGCAGCAAAGCTCACATATGTGTTGCGGTCAGAAACCCACCGGCGAGAAGCAACGGGCAACACAGTAGAGCCGGGAGGCCCCCAGGATTGCGGCTGACCCTGGTCCCTCGGGCGACGGCCCGCAATGCCTTCTGGCACACGCGTCCTGGTGCTTACGAGGGCGTGCCACCTGACCTATACCTGGTCAGGAAGGTGATGGATTGCTTCGACTAGTTTCCTGCATGGCAAACACGTAAACATTAAATACGAGCCCCGATCGGCTCTTAAGTTGTTCTGCGGATCGGCTCAAAGAGCCGATTGCCCCACGGTTCATGTTAGATTTATAAGGACGTGGGGATCATGCTTTATCAATATCAAGCTAAGCTAACCTACGATAGTCTAGGGTTTTCACCGTATAATCGGAACATCCTATGCGTAATTGAGCCTAACATATACGTAAGATGATAGAAAACCAGCACTAAAGAGGCCTAAAAACCAACGTGAAGTTGATCCCCGGAACAATTCCTCTAGAGCTTAGTAAACCACACCTTACGCACTACCGGATCCTTCAACCCGTTTATAAGGCCTAACCATACGGATATCAAACCAATCCTTGACGAACAAGGAGCAACTATAACGGATTAGATCTACTAAATAATGAACAAGCAAGGTGCTTCCCTTACACCTAAAATAGGTGTAAGGGCAGCTAGATATCGAGGGGAAGCGTAGCTAAACAAATGCATCGTGAAAGCATTGTGATCAACCCCAAAACACCTAAGATAAGGGTGTTGCTCTCCATCAAAAAGGCTTCAAGACGAGCAACACCAAAAACGAATAAACCGATATCGCCTAGATCGCAAGATACGATCTAGGCAGCATGTTGCTTACCCGGGAGAAACCCTCGAAACAAGGGGTGGCGATGCGCCTAGATTGATTTGTTGTGAACGTGATCGTCCTTCTTCTCAATAACCCTAGATACATATTTATAGTCCGTAGACTCTCTAACTTGGGAAAAAACCCAACCGTGTACGAGCTAAACTCTATCTCTTAATTCTAACCGACACGTATCCTACTATATTTACAGATACACGGGCAATCTTGCCCAAACTTCTTGTACAAGGCCGGTTCGGGAAATATCTTCCATGTATATCTTCTAAGCCCATTTAATCACGGCCCATCTCCAGACTTGGTCAAATTCTGGTGATAACACATGCCCCCCTGGTTTTGGCAATGATAATTTCAAAACCACTCTGTTTTTCCTTCGAAGGGTCACGTCGTGACAGAGCAGAGCTGCCGCAGAATCTTTCATCATGATGCCTTGCCTTCTCAGCTCCTCTGCGCGACTTGATAGATTCGGCACCATGTCCTCGAAAACCGTCGCGGCATTAAATCTCCACTATATCCCCTTTTATTTAACCACGTCGAGCAACTCGCCTCTTCATCCCCTTCCTCGGTACTAGACACCGAAAAGCCCTCCTCCACCATGGACTCATCCTCCTCCTCTGCTGCATCGGCTCTCTCCTTCCAATCCTCTTCCTCAAGCGAGCCGATGCAAGAGCACAACCAATGGGATGAGCCGGAGTGGGACTTCGACTTCGTGCCCGATGGCCCACCCGAGGCCCTCGTCGGGTCAGATGGCGACTTGCCCCTGACCGATGGGGAGGACGACCTCCGGTTCCTCATCGACGGGGAACTGGTGGCGGAGAGTGAGGATGACCTCCTCTCTTGGGGTAGCTTCGCCCTCTCCGGTGAAGATGAAGAAGAGGAGGATGAGGAGGACGACACCTCCTCCGACGAGGAGGAAGAGGAGGACGACACCTCCTCCGACGAGCCGCCGGCGAAGCGCTTCCGCGGCTGGGCCTGGTCGGATGACGACAAAGACGACGATGACGAGGAGGAAGAAGCCCCCGTCGAGGGCTACGGTAGTAGCGACGAGGAGCTCGCCAGCAGCAGCACCGGCGGCGGCTATAATGGCGACGATGGGGACAGCGACGGTCCCTAGAGTAGGGGCCACTTAGTATAGGACTAGTAGTAGCAATCCGTCCTCTTTTGTTCCTCCGCTTCTGAGCAATCGGCCCCTCCTTGTAAAAAATCCCCTTTTGAAATCAATGAAGAAGGATTCTATGCTTAATTCTTCCGATTATCATTATTCGAGAAGCCGATGGCAATGCATCGGTCTTTGCCCAAAAACGCCAACAGTTGAATGTAAAACTGAATGTAAAGCTGAATGGTGACCTGAAACAATAGTTGTTCCTCTATAGTCGATGACTCCGCATCGGCTCTTTCAGCCCTAAAGTCGATGGTCAGTACATCGGCTATGCTTTTGTTTAGATTTTTATATCGGCCGATTTCATACATCGGCCCCCATGGTCCACTGCTCAAGTTGATGTAAAAAAAAATTTACTGGCCGATTTAAAATCGGCCCCCATATCTCACTGCCCATCATCCCACATGCTTGGGAAATACTTCTTGAGATGCTGGCCATTGACGGCCACTGGTAATTTTACACCATCTAATTGCTCGAGCATGTATGCATTGCCCTTTAGGACCTGGTCGACCCTGTACGGCCCGTGCCAATTTGGAGACCATTTGCCATATGCCTTGTCCTTAGTCCCCAACGGCAACACAACTTCCCATACCAGATCGCCAACATGGAAGTCCTTTGGCTTCACCTTTTTATTATATGCACGAGCTACCTTGGCCTTGTTCTCCTTAATTTTCTCAAGTGACCAAAGCCTGAGTTCCGTCAGATCTTCAACGCTATCACTCATCAGGGCTGCATACTCTTCAGTTGTCAAATCATTTTGAAACGTGACACGCCTCGACCCAGCCGTGATCTCCCAGGGTAACACGGCTTCTTGTCCATAGACCAGATGGTATGGCGAGGTTTTCACTGCTCCATGACATGACATGCGATAAGCCCACAAAGCCTCCAACAAAACCTCGTGCCAACGCCTCGGGTACTCGTCGATCTTTCTCTTTATCAGCTTGATAAGGCTTTTGTTGGACGCTTCAGCCTGCCCATTTGCTTGAGCATAGTATGGGGATGATCGGATCAACTTAATTCCCATGCTCTCGCAGAAATCTCTAAACTCGCGAGAAACGAAAACCGAACCTCCATCGGTCGTGATGGTTTGGGGAATCCCAAATCTGTGGATGACATGCTCTTTCACGAAACTGATGACGTCCTTCGATGCCACAGACTTCATAGGGACAGCCTCCACCCATTTAGTGAAATAATCTGTGATGGCCAAGATCCACTCGTGGCCTTTGCTCGATGCAGGATGGATTTTGCCTATCATGTCCATGCCCCATCCTCGAAATGGCCAAGGCTTGATGATAGGGTTCATTGCTGATGCGGGTACCATCTGAATGCTCCCAAACTTCTGACATGCTTGGCACCCTTTATAGTAATTGAAACAGTCCTCAAGCATGGTGGGCCAATAAAACCCTGATCGCCTGATCAACCACTTCATCTTTTGAGCCGATTGATGAGTTCCACATGCGCCCTCATGTACCTCGTGTAAGAGCCGATTTGCCTCGGCTGTTCCCAAACATTTGAGAAGTAACCCTTCCAAGGTCCTGTAGAACATGTCATCTCCAATAAGGACATACTTCATAGCCTTGTACCTTATCCGTTTAGGTGCCCCCCGAGCCGGATCTTTCAAGTAATTGAAGATATCGGCTCTCCAATCATCTAGCTCCATGAAATGTATCTGGACATCGGCTCCTTCCACTATCTCCTTATAGCCTGATGCCATCTGCGCGAGATCGTTCTCCTCCGTATTCTGTGACCTCGGGACCCAGTTGAAGTTTATGTACTTGAACTGTGTCATCAACTCGCGGCAATGCATCCATAACGGGAAGAGCGACTCGCTCTCACACTTGTATTCGTCCGTGAGCTGGGAGATCACCAACTTTGAGTCTCCAAAGAGTTCCACCGCTTCTGCCCCGGCTTCAATTAGCAACTCCATCCCCTTACGTATTGCTTCATACTCGGCAACATTATTGGTGCAAGGGGTAGATAGCCTGATGGAGAAGGTGTAGGTTGCCCCCCGGGGCGACACGAGTAGGATGTCGATGCCGCAACCATCATCGCAAACTGACCCATCGAAGAACATGGCCCATGCACGTATAGACAGTGCTGCTATATTAGTATTGATCCGTTCCGCGATTAGATCAGCCAAGGCCTGTCCTTTGACTGCTTTCGCAGGTTGATACCGGAGATCCAGTTTCGATAATGCAAACATCCATTTACCGAGTCGGCCTTTCAAAACAGGAGCCGACAGCATATGCTTGATGACATCTGATTTGCAGATGATGATGATTTCTGCCGTCAGAAAGATGTGGCGAAGCTTGGTGCAGGTAAAAAATAGGCAGAGGCACAACTTCTCGATCTCCGGGTACCTCGTCTCTGCATCCAACATCCTTCCGCTCGAGGTAGAAAGCAACTCTTTCCATGCCATCATAGATTTGCACTACCACCGAGGCGATAGAAGTATCGGCTATCTGACGTGTAAATATAGAATGGCCTCGTCTTGCCGGGGCGGAACCAACACGGGCGGCTTCGTTAGATATTCTTTAATCTCATCAAACGCTCGCATGTTGCTCTGCCCCTGCTGAAACTTCTCATCAGGTTTGATTTTTACCAGTCCCATGAACGGCTCAATTCGTCCTGACAGATTAGAGATGAACCTTTTGACGAAATTGATTTTGCCGATGAGACTCTGGAGTTCCTTCTTGGTCGTCGGTGGCTTCATCGTTCGCACCTGCCTCTTGACTTTTCAGGCCGATCTCAATTCCACGTTCATGAACTA
>NC_061510.1:173025276-173041723 GCF_022539505.1 Lolium rigidum
CGGCGAAGCTAGGAGCGTGAACGGCGCGGCAAGGGGACGCGTAGGGTGGTCGGAGCCGTGCATGTACTGGCGCGGCAATGGCGGGCGCGTCCGTCCTCTCCGGCGGCCATGGTCGCCAAGGCGTGACGCACGCATGTCCGGCGAGCTCCGCGTGGCGAGAAGGGTTCCAGGGCGCGCGGGTTTGGTCGGGGTACGACGGAGTGCTGCGAGCGACGCGTGGCCGTGTCGCGCGCGTCCGTGCACGGTGACGTCGCCCATGCCGCTCGCGGCGTACCTGGGCGTACCTGGGCGCGACCGTGGCGAGTCGTGGCGACGTCCTCGCGGTCAAGGGCGCGTACGGGCGGATCCAGGAGATCATCGTCGACGCGTTTGGCACGGTGGCGTGGGCTGCTGTGGAGAGAAGAGAGGGGAGGCGCGCCGGTGGCGAACGTGGCCGGCATGGCCATGTTCACACCATGTCTGTCCATCTCCTTGGTTTTCTTTGCATGGGCTAGGTGTAGGAGGGTCCAGGGGTCAATGCTAGGGCAAGTGATGGTCAAGACTTGGCCTGGTTTGATCAAACTTTGAAAATGGAGATTGTTGAATCTGTTTTAATGTCTCATCTTTGCTTGCTCCTATCTCTTGATCCAGAAAGTTTTTGGTAAGATGAGCTATACAAAAGTTGTTCACCTTGTTGTGTACTTGGATGACATGCCAAGAGTTGGGTTTGTTTAGTTTAGAAATTTTGAAATAGAGAGGCTCAAAGTGGTGACCAGACTATAAAAGTCAGAAATGACCATTATCTCATGTGATCATATTTTAAAATTTGAAATTGGTTTAAAAGGTAAAACTTTGATTCCCAAAGTTGTAATTACTCTTTAGTAACATACTACAACTATTGGTGAAGATCAAATGGGTCTAAGATCAAATTTACCAAAATGACATAGACCATATGTTAGGGTTTTTAGGGTTTTTATAATATTTGATTTCTTTCTCTTTTTGATGGATTTGATTTATGATGATCACTTGATCACTCTAGGGTTTTGGAGTTCATCACATACACAAAGTAACAATCATCATGGCATATCACTCAAAATGCACAAGTCCTATGCAGGGTACTATATGCAAAGTAGAAGTTTTTGTTGGTTCTGAATTTTGGATACTTGGAATTGTTCTTCTTCCTTTATTTGAAAATTGGGATGTTACAAACCCTTCCCCCTTACAAAAGATCTCGTCCCGAGATCTTAAAGAAAATTAGGTACTAAAGAGATAGGGGTATTCTTTCTTCATGTCTTCCTCTCGCTCCCAGGTGGCTTCATCTTCAGTATGATTGCTCCACTGTATCTTCGTAAACTTGATGCTTCGGGTGCGGGTGGTTCCGTATGCTTCTTCCAAGATGCGAATCGGCACTTCACGGTATGTCAGATCTTGGTTGATATCCACCGAACGGTGATCGATGTTCTTGAACACTTCGGTCTTCTCAGGAACTTCCAGGCACTTCCGAAGGAGTGAGATGTGAAATACGTCGTGCACAGCCGACATTTCTTCAGGCAACTCCAGTTGATAAGATACTTCTCCGCGGCGACTCAGAATTCTGAAAGGTCCGACATATCTGGGTGCAAGCTTTCCTTTCAGCTGGAATCTCTGCATTCCTTTCAGGGGGGACACTTTGAGATAGACAAAATCTCCGATCTCGAAGGTCATCTCTCGGCGTCTCTTGTCGGCGTAACTCTTCTGCCTTGATTGCGCCGTCTTGAGGTACTCGCGGATCTTGTGCACTTTCTCTTCGGCTTCACGAAGAACATCGGGTCCAAAGACTTGGCTTTCTCCGACTTCCGACCAGTTCAGGGGGGTACGGCACTTCCTTCCGTACAAAGCTTCAAAGGGGGCCATCTGCAAGCTGGCTTGATAACTGTTGTTGTAAGAAAATTCTGCGTAAGGCAGGCAGTCTTCCCACTTGGATCCGTACTCCAGTACACACGCTCTCAACATGTCCTCCAGTATCTGGTTGACTCTTTCCGTCTGTCCATCGGTCTGAGGGTGATAGGCGGCGTCGCCGCCTAGCTCTCTAGACCCCCGGAGAAGCCGCGCCCTTGTCGACCTCGCCGCAGCACCACGGCCACCATCGCGCCTATAAAAGGAGGCCTCGCCTCGACCATCTCTTCACACCACCAACCTCACCTCTCCTTCCTCGACCTCCCAAGCACCTCACCATGCTCGATTAGCCACCGCCGCCGCCCAATCGACGCATCACTGCCGCGAAGCCCCGCAGCAATCGCCGGAGAAGGAGGCCGCCCCGACGACGGCATCGCTACCAGGAGCCTCGCCGTCGTCTACAACCTCGTCGAGCCCATTGCCAACCCTAGCTGGAGCACCGTAAGCCCTCCGACCCCCTACCTGCGCCGCCGGCGAGCTTCTCTCTCGCCGTCGACGACGATGCCTGTGCGCCGTTAGATCGTGTTCTAATCCAACGTCCCATGTTAGTCCATACCGCTTCGGCTATTATGAGTCGCTGACGGGTGGAGCCCACTGTCAGGCGGCCCGCGCGTGCACAGATGCGTGGTGGGCTGGCCTTGGGCCGTTTTTAAACGTTTGGGCCCAGTTAGTTTTCCCGCCGGTCGTTTTAATTCAAATCTCGTTTAATAATTTTAGTTTGAATTCAATACTGGCTCCAACTTTGAAAATCCATAGAATCTGTTTGGCTTGGCCAAATTTAACAAACTTTATATCTTTGGGAAGCTAATAAAAAGTTTTACAATTTGCCACTGGTCTCACTTCGAGATTCATTGTAGAAATAAAATGGTAAAAAGAAGAAGGCAGGGACTTTTTCTTATTCAAATAATTCTTAAAAATCAACCAAAATAGATATTAAGTTAATTCCAACTCCTATAGCTCAAATTTGACTTACACTAATTGTTTCTGCAAGAAAATGGTGTGGTCACGTTGCATGATCATGCCCTAGTTTGATTAATGGACAATATGGCTAGTTTAGTTAAGTGATATTGTCCAAAACTATTAAGTAAATCTTGTGAAGTATTTTTACTTCATTTAAATATTGTCTCAAATGAATTCATGTGATGTTTGCACCCCTGGTCCAAACACTCCTATATGAACATTTGGAGATTTAAATCATTTGTAGAATTATTAAATGGTATGAGGTGGTCTACCTCATTTAAATCATTTTCTTCAATAATGATAATGAATGATTGACTTGGGTCAACATAAGTTCATGTATTATTGTTTGAGAAATTAAATCCTAAGAAGATTTCAATGAGAGGAAATTAATCCTCAAGAACCATGTGAAATTTACTTGTCACATATGAATAAAGGGAAATTATTTTCCTCAAGTCACCCAACCAATGCACCTACTTATTTCATGTGTGTGCTTAACATAGCTTGTGTGAAGTAATGATGTGCTTAGTATAGCTTTGAGGTTGTTTAGTGATTATACTTCGTATTCCAATTTAGACGCTAGCACTGGAGATTACCAAGAGGAAGAAGGATTCTACCCAGAAGAAGAAGGGGAAAACCTAGAGAACTACCAAGGCAAGATAATACTCTTGCAAAGTGCAAAGCTCTCCTTGAGCAAGGCACTATGATTCTTACCTTTCTTCATACAAGCCTATCTTATATTTACACTATACAAGTTGTACTGGTTGTGTTTTTCAAAGGATAGAATAAAATTGGTCTAGAGAACAAGACTACTAGAGAAGTAAAGATAGCAAAGCAATGTAGCTCCCCTCATGATTAGTGCTAGTGCTAAAATACTAAAACTTGACTAGTTTAGATGGGAACATGTGAACGGTAGAATTTGAAACCTTGGAATGATGAAGCATTCCATTGAATGGTTGGAGGAGGTTATGAACCATAGAAGATGGTGATTTTTTATAAAAACCTGATATTGGTTTGAATGCGATACCTTTCCAATTTTTGAGTACCCCCACAATACTTGATTACGGGTAGGGCTTAACTGGAAGTTTATAGATCTTAGTATGGGTTCCCTCTGAACACACATCATAGGGGTTATGCTGAGGCTGCCTCGGTTGTTGAGAAAGGATGTGAATGGAGGTGAAATTGTACGGCCAAGCCTCGTGCGGCTCCCGGGTTAACAGCTTGGTTTTCACCGGGAGGCCAAGCTCATGGGGAGAGGTGCTCATACTAGGATGTGTAAGTGAAAGGTTATGGTTGATGATCCGCGCATCGTGTTACGGTGACTCGGAGTTATTCCGACGGATGAAATCAAATGTTGTGGCACAAGTGTGCAACCTCTGCAGAGTGTTAATCTATTCGAATAGCCGTGTCCACGGTTACGGACGGTTGGAAAGGCCATACAGTTTCCTGTGTCAGATTTTTGAAAACTTGAGTAAATGTGATTGGTGACTTGATGACTTGTTGGGAGTTAAACCAATGATGTGGGAATGACACTAATGCTCCCACTTAAGTTAGGTAGCACATGATCTAAGCTTGTGAACTAAAATTTGGCTTATGCAAGTTAAACTAGAGCTTAGTACCTGTAGTTGGCACTTTACATTAGTATTAGTTTGCAAGTACTTGAAGTACTTACGGCTTTGTCCCTGGCTATTCAAATGGCCAGAGTACGATGATGAACAGAACTATCACGAGGATGACCAGCAGGACGCCTACGACAACTAGGGGTTTCTGACGTCAAATGTTGGCCTGTGGACTAGGGAGTCCAGTTACTATTACGCTTCCGCTATGTATGAACTTGTGTATGTTGTTGATTGAAAGATCAACTATATTGTGTAAGATGAATCATGTGATTCAGGATTGTAAGACATTATGGCTGGTAATAAATAATGACTGTGATATTCGACTATTATGCCTCGCAACAACATTATCCTGGGATTGCGATGAATGACATAATAGGCATCTGGACTTAAAAATCCGGGTGTTGACAGTTTCGATCTCGTAGAGGGCGTGTTTGACCTTAGTGGTGTTCTTGTAGCCTTTGTGGCCTTGTAGCCTCTGTGGCCTTGTAGCCATTGTGGCGTTGTTGCCTTTGTGGAGTGTGGTAGCCTTTGTGGTTTTGGACCCGGTTGTGGCGCGTTGGTGTCTTGGTGGCTTTGTTGCCGGTGTGGCGTGTTGTAGCCTCTTGTGGACTTGTACTTGAGAGCCTCCGTGTTGTGGAGTTGCCTCAAGCTTGATACTTGGGAGTTTGCCCAAGCTTGTACGGGTTCGGTGACCACCCTCAAGGGTCCCTTAGTGGATCGAGGCTTTCCCCTTGGAGGAAAGGCTCGAGGAGAATACGGTGGCCCTAGTGGCTCATTGGAGTGCCTCGTGCCTCCACACCGCTCCAACGGAGACGTGGCACCCTTGGGTGTGAACTTCGGGATACATCGTCGTCTCCTCGTGCACCAGTTACTTCTCAACCCAAGCTCCTTTACCTATGTGCTTTACATTGTGATATCTATCATGCTTGATGATATACGTATCTTGTTATCACCTTGTTGCTCATCATGCTAGCATAGGTTGTTGGTGCTCTTAGGCAAACACCTAGTTGATATGATTTGATCTAAACTAGTAAACACATGTGTAGTTTTATTCCGCCTAGTTTAGCTCTCAAGTAGAAGTTTTTATACACCTCCTATTCACCCCCCTCTAGGCGACGTCCTAGTACATTCAATTGGTATCAGAGCTAGGGCTCTCTTATCTTGTTGGGCTTCACCGCCTAGACAGTATGATGTCGGCTAGAGGTTTAGTGCACATTTCCACCTTTACATTTGATGGCACTAATTATGATGCTTGGAAATTCTACATGCTTGATTATTTTAGGGGCATGCACCCACATATGGAGCAAATTCTTGATATGGGTTTTTCTCCTCCTAATGATCCACAAAATCCAACTTTTGAGGAGAAGAAAAACTCTTATCTAGATGCTCAAGCTACTAAAGTGCTTTGCCATGTTGTGAGTCATGTAGTGATTTCCTCCATCGCGCCTTTCCGGAGTGCTCATGAGTTTTGGACAAAGCTTCGAGATACACATGGTGGGTCCAAGACCATTGAGGATGATCGCACTCCTTCCACTTCACCAATGTGTGGTAAGACACAAAGTAATGGTATGGTGAGTGGTGATGAACATTGCATTGTTGATAGTGAGCCTTCTCTTGATGATTCTACATCCCTATCTCATTGCAATGTTTCATCTTTGGACTTGAACAGTTGTAGCACTATAAATGCTTTACATGCTAGTGTTGATAGTCCTTGCATGTCTTCATCCCATGTTGATATTCTTGCCTTGTCTTGTTGCCATAATGAAAATAATTTGCTTTCCTCTAGTATTTGTGTGACTAACAATGTAGAGGAAACCGAAGATACTATGGGCCAAGACAATATCTTGGATGGAGCTTCAAGTAGTTCATCTTCTTCATCATCGCACGGTTCTTACACATGCCTTATGGCTATGGCTTCAAAGGTATCTCCTCCTTTGGAACCCTCTCTATCTAGTGATGATGAGGATGATGATATGAAAGGACTTAATGTTGCTTCCTTAAACAAGTTGGGTGAGTTGGTATTCCATGTTCTCCATGATAAGAAATTTGCTTGCTCTAACTTCATGAAAATCTTGGCTTTTGCCATTGAGAGCACAAAACTTATTGAGAAAATGGAAGAGCTTGAGCAAGAGTATGCAGACGAGATTGCAAATCTTAGTGAAGCTCTTAAAGAACAACAAACCACCAATGAATCTCTTGAGAAGACCTTTACTCTAGAGCTATCTAAAGTAAAGGAATCTCGTGATAGAGCTTTAGAGGTGGCACATGATTTTCGAATTAAAAATGTTGAGCTAGTAAGTGCTCATGCTAAACTCCTTGAGGATTTTGAGCTTCTCAAAAGTGGCTCTAGGGCTATTGAGAGTGAGCTCATCAAACTCACCGAGTCACATGAGCAATTTAAAGCTCTCAACCTAATAGAGCTTACTAAGTTGCCTTCTCCTGGTTCTATAATTGATAATGCTTGTGCTACTAACTCTACCTCTTGTGAAGCATCCATCTTGAAGGAGAATGTTGAGCTAAGGGCTCAACTTGCTTTGCTAACAAGCAATTATGAGAAATTGGAAGAAAGTCATGGAAAGCTTTCTAGCTCCCATGATGATCTTCTAGTCTCTCATGATTTGCTAAAGTTAGCTCATGAGGCTATCATGTCAAAGGTAAAATCTTGTGAGCCTCATGTGAGTACTAGCACTACCTCTCAAAATGTTATTTTGCCATGTGCTAGTGCTTTTAGTTCATCCACTCATGCTATTGATTTATCTTGTGGTGAACTACCTTCTATGCCTTGTTGCTCTATAATTCCATGTGCTAGTGCTAGTAATTCATCCACCCATGCTATTGCTATATCTTGTGGTGAATTACAAACCTTGCCTTGTTGCTCTAACAATGAAGATTCCACTTCCTCTAGTACTTGTGTTGTTACTAACCATGTAGGGGAAATCGAAGAGCTCGAGGCCCAAGTCACTTCTTTGAAGAAGGACGTGGTAAAGGGTCATGTAGGGAAGCAATCCCCCAATGACAAGAGTGGATTTGGATTCAACTCGAACAACAAGAGCAAGTCCACCACGCACAAGCGGAAGAAGGGCCATGGGCATGTGAAGGACCCCGACAAGATTGTGTGCTTCAAGTGCAAGATTGAAGGGCATCATGTTAGATCGTGCCCCTTGAAGAAGAAGCCACATGGTGAGAAGAAACAAGGGAAGCGGCCTCAAGATGGAGCTCATGGTCTTCCTCAAGGTCAAGCTCAAGGTCTACCTCAACTTGAAGAAAGGCCGCTACCCAAGAAGGATCAAGCCAAGGCTCTGATACGTCCATTTTGCATCACTATTTTATATCATAATTTGCTGTTATTCATTGATATATTTCATATTTGGAGATGATACTTATGTTATTTCATCTATTTTGCATGTTTCATGATTATTGGAGGATCGCGCACCAGAGTCAGGATTCTGCTGGAAAAAGCGCCGTCAGAATGCAATATTTCGGAAGATCAACAATTGACGGAAATTATATGAAAAATCCTATTTTTCCAGAAGACGAAGGGAGACAGAAGGGGGAGCCGAGTGCTGGCGTGTAGTTGACGTGGGAGTTTAGAAATCTTTGTGGAGTAACTTTTCTCCAGTTCCCCGGCAACGATGCCAGAAATTTAGCTTGATGACGCGTAAAGCACACGCCCGTTGGGAACCCCAAGTGGAAGGTGTGATGCGTACAGCAGCAAGTTTCCCTCAGTAAGAAACCAAGGTTTATCGAACCAGTAGGAGTCAAGAAGCACGTTGAAGGTTGATGGCGGCGGAGTATAGTGCAGCGCAACACCAGGGATTCCGGTGCCAAGGTGGAACCTGCACAACACAATCAAAGTACTTTGCCCCAACGTAACAGTGAGGTTGTCAATCTCACCGGCTTGCTGTAAACAAAGGATTAAACGTATTGTGTGGAAGATGATGATTGTTTGCGAAGAACAAGTAAAGAACAATTGCAGTAGATTGTATTTCAGATGTGAAGAATAGGACCGGGGTCCACGAGTTCACTAGTGGTGTCTCTCCCATAAGATAAGCGGATGTTGGGTGAACAAATTACGATTGGGCAATTGACAAATAAAGAAGGCATAACAATGCACATACATATATCATGATGAGTACTATGAGATTTAATCGGGGCATTACGACAAAGTACATAGACCGCTATCCAGCATGCATCTATGCCTAAAAAGTCCACCTTCAAAGTTATCATCCGAACCCCTCCGGTATTAAGTTGTAAACAACAGACAATTGCATTAAGTATGGTGCGTAATGTAATCAACACAAATATCCTTAGACAAAGCATCGATGTTTTATCCCTAGTGGCAACAAGCACATCCACAACCTTAGAACTTTCCGTCACTCGTCCCGGATTTAATGGAGGCATGAACCCACTATCGAGCATAAATACCCCTCTTGGAGTCACAAGTATCAACTTGGCCGAGCCTCTACTAGCAACGGAGACCATGCAAGAACATAAATAACATATATGATAGATTGATAATCAACTTGACATAGTATTCAATATTCATCGGATCCCAACAAACACAACATGTAGAATTACAAATAGATGATCTTGATCATGATAGGCAGCTCACAAGATCTAACATGATAGCACAATGAGGAGAAGACAACCATCTAGCTACTGCTATGGACCCATAGTCCAGGGGTGGACTACTCACACATCGATCCGGAGGCGATCATGGCGATGAAGAGACCTCCGGGAGATGATTCCCCTCTCCGGCAAGGTGCCGGAGGCGATCTCCTGAATCCCCCGAGATGGGATTGGCGGCGGCGGCGTCTCTGTAAGGTTTTCCGTATCGTGGCTCTCGGTACTGGGGGTTTCGCGACGAAGACTTTAAGTAGGCGGAAGGGCAGGTCAAGGGGCATCACGGGGGCCCCACACAACAGGGCCGCGCGGCCAGGGCCCAGGCCGCGCCGCCCTAGTGTGTCGCCACCTCGTGGCCCCACTTCGTTTCCTCTTCGGACTTCTGGAAGCTTCGTGGAAAAATAGGACCCTGGGCGTTGATTTCGTCCAATTCCGAGAATATTTCCTTACTAGGATTTCTGAAACCAAAAACAGCAGAAAACAGCAACTTGCTCTTCGGCATCTCGTCAATAGGTTAGTGCTGGAAAATGCATAATAATGACATATAATGTGTATAAAACATGTGAGTATCATCATAAAAGTAGCATGGAACATAAGAAATTATAGATACGTTTGAGACGTATCAAGCATCCCCAAGCTTAGTTCCTACTCGCCCTCGAGTAGGTAAACGATAACAAAGATAATTTCTGAAGTGACATGCTATCATAATCTTGATCATACTATTGTAAAGCATATGAGATGAATGCAGCGATTCGAAGCAATGATGAAGATAATAAGTAAACAAATGAATCATATAGCAAAGACTTTTCATGAATAATACTTTCAAGACAAGCATCAATAAGACTTGCATAAGAGTTACTCATAAAGCAATAAATTCAAAGTAAAAGCATTGAAGCAACACAAAGGAAGATATAAGTTTCAGCGGTTGCTTTCAACTTCAACATGTATATCTCATGGATAATTGTCAACACAAAGCGATATAACAAGTGCAATAGGTAAACATGTAAGAATCAATGCACACAGTTGACACAAGTGTTTGCTTCTGGGATAGAAAGAATAGGTGAACTGACTCAACAATAAAGTAGAAGATAGGCCCTTCGCAGAGGGAAGCATTGATTACAATATTTGTGCTAGAGCTTTTCATTTTGAAAACAATAAACAATTTTGTCAACGGTAGTAATAAAGCATATGTGTTATGTATAAGACATCCTATAAGTTGCAAGCCTCATGCATAGTATACTAATAGTGCTCGCACCTTGTCCTAATTAGCTTGGATTAACACGGATTATCATTGCATAGCATATGTTTCAACCAAGTGTCACAAAGGGGTACCTCTATGCCGCCTGTACAAAGGTCTAAGGAGAAAGCTCGCATTGGATTTCCCGCTTTTGATTATTCTCAACTTAGACATCCATACCGGGACAACATAGACAACAGATAATGGACTCCTCTTTAATGCATAAGCATTCAACAACAGATAAAATTCTCATAAGAGATTGAGGATTAATTGTCAAACTGAAACTTCCACCATGGATCATGGTTTTAGTTAGCGGCCCAATGTTCTTCTCTAACAGTATGCATACTCAAACCATTTGATCTTGAAAATCGCCCTTACTTCAGACAAGACGAACATGCATAGCAACTCACATGATATTCAACAAAGGTAAAAGAGTTGATGGCGTCCCCAGAAAACATGGTTACCGCTCAACATGCAACTTATTAAGAAATAAGACACATAAGTACATATTCTTCACCACAATAGTTTTTAAAGCTACTTTCCCATGAGCTATGTATTGTAAAGGCAAAGAATAGAATTTTTAAAGGTAGCACTCAAGTAATGTACTTTGGAATGGCGGAGAAATACCATGTGGTAGGTAGGTATGGTGGACACAAATGGCATGGTTATTGGCTCAAGGATTTGGATGCACGAGAAGAATTCCTCTCAATACAAGGCTAGGCTAGCAAGGTTGTTTGAAGCAAACTCAAGTATAAAAGGTGCAGCAAAGCTCACATATGAACATACTCGTAACTATTATAAGACTTTATATTGTCTCCTTCTTGTTCAAACACCTCAACCAGAAAATATCTAGACTCTAGAGATCAATCATGCAAACCAAATTTTAACAAGCTCTATGTAGTTATTCATTAATGGGTACAAAGTACATGATGCAAGAGCTTAAACATGATCTATATGAGCACAACAATTTCCAAGTATCACATTATTCAAGACATTAAACCATTTACCACATGCGGCATTTTCCGTTTCCAACCATATAACAATGAATGAAATAGTCCAACTTTCGCAATGAACATTAAAGATAAAGCTAAGAACATATGTATTCATACGAAACAGCGGAGCGTGTCTCTCTCCCAAACAAAGAATGCTAGGATCCGATTTTATTCAAACAAAAACAAAAACAAAAACAAACAGACGCTCCAAGTAATGCACATATGATGTGACGGAATAAAAATATAGTTTCACTAGAGGAACTTGATAAGTTGTCGATGAAGAAGCGATGCCTTGGGCATCCCCAAGCTTAGACGCTTGAGTCTTCTTAAAATATGCAGGGATGAACCACGGGGGCATCCCCAAGCTTTGACTTTTCACTCTTCTTGATCATATTGTATCATCCCCCTCTCTTGACCCTTGAAAACTTCCTCCACACCAAACTCAAAACAAACTCATTAGAGGGTCAGTGCATAATTCATATATTCAGAGGTGACATAATCATTCTTAAAACTTCGGAACATTGCACAAAGCTACTGAAAGTTAATGGAACAAAGAAATCCATCAAACATAGCAAAACAGGCAATGCAAAATAAAAGGCAGAATCTGTCAAAACAGAACAGTCCGTAAAGACGAATTTTAAAGAGGCACCAGACTTGCTCAGATGAAAATGCCCAAATTGAATGAAAGTTGCGTACATATCTGAGGATCACGCACGTAAATTGGCAGATTTTTTTAATTTTTCTACAGAGACTACTGCTCAAATTCGTGACAGCAAGAAATCTGTTCCTGCGCAGCAATCCAAATCTAGTATTGACTTTACTATCAAAGACTTTACTTGGCACAACAATGCAATAAAATAAAGATAAGGAGAGATTGCTACAGTAATAACAACTTCCAAGACTCAAATATAAAATAAAAGTGCAGAAGTAAAATAATGGGTTGTCTCCCATAAGCGCTTTTCTTTAACGCCTTTCAGCCTAGGCGCAGTAAAGTGTGTATCAAGTATTATCAAGAGACGAAGCATCAACAACATAACTTGTTCTAATAATAGAATCATAAGGTAACTTCATTCTCTTTCTAGGGAAGTGTTCCATACCTTTCTTGAGAGGAAATTGATATTTAATATTACCTTCCTTCATATCAATGGTGGCACCAACAGTTCGAAGAAAAGGTCTTCCCAATATAATGGGCCAAGATGCATTGCATTCAATATCCAAGACAACAAAATCAACGGGGAAAAGGTTATTGTTAACCATAATACGAACATTATCAATCCTCCCCAAAGGTTTCTTTATAGCATTATCAGCAAGATTAACATCCAAATAACAATTTTTCAATGGTGGCAAGTCAAGCATATCATAATTTTTCTTAGGCATAACAGAAATACTTGCACCAAGATCACATAAAGCATTACAATCAAAATCATTGACCCTCATCTTAATGATGGGCTCCCAACCATCTTCCAACTTCCTAGGAATAGAGGTTTCAAGTTTTAGTTTCTCCTCTCTAGCTTTTATGAGAGCATTTGTAATATGTTTTGTAAAGGCCAAATTTATAGCACTAGCATTGGGACTTTTAGCAAGTTTTTGTAAGAACTTTATGACTTCAGAGATGTGACAATCATCAAAGTCTAAATCATTATGACCTACAGCAAAGGAATCATTGTCCCCAACATTTTGAAAAATTTCAGCAGTTTTATCACAAACAGTTTCAGCAGTTTTAGCAATTTCAGGCAATTTTGCACGCTTTGCACTAGGAGTAGAAACATTGCTAACACCAATTATTTTACCATTGATAGTAGGAGGTGTAGCAACATGTGAAGAATTAACATTACTAGTGGTGGTAATAGTCCAAACTTTAACTACATTATTCTCTTTAGCTAGTTTTTCATTTTCTTCTCTTTCCCACCTAGCATGCAATTCAGCCATCAATCTAATATTCTCATTAATTCGAACTTGGATGGCATTCGCTGTAGTAACAATTTTATTATCAATATCCTTATTAGGCATAACTTTCAATTTTAAAAGATCAACATCAGAGGCAAGTCTATCAACCTTAGAAACTAGAATATCAATTTTATCAAGCTTTTCTTCAACAGATTTGTTAAAAGCAGTTTGTATACTAATAAATTCTTTAAGCATGGCTTAAAGACCAGGGGGTACACTCCTATTATTGTTGTAAGAATTCCCCTAAGAATTACCATAACTATTACCATTAGCAGAAGGATATGGCCTATAGTTGTTACCAGAATTATTCCTATAAGCATTGTTGTTGAAATTGTTATTTTTAATGAAATTCACATCAACATGTTCTTCTTGGGCAACCAATGAAGCTAAAGGAACATTATTAGGATCAGCATTAGATCTACCATTCACAAGCATAGACATAATAGCATCAATCTTATCACTCAAGGAGGAGGTTTCTTCAACAGAATTTACCTTCTTACCTTGTGGAGCTTTTTCCGTGTGCCATTCAGAGTAATTTGTCATCATATCATCAAGAAGCTTTGTTACCGCCCCCAAAGTGATGGACATAAAGGTACCTCCAGCAGCTGAGTCCAATAGGTTCCGCGAAGAAAAATTCAATCCTGCATAAAAGGTTTGGATGATCATCCAAGTAGTTAGTCCATGGGTTGGGCAATTCTTTACCAAAGATTTCATTCTCTCCCATGCTTGAGCAACATGTTCATTATCTAATTGCTTAAAATTCATTATGCTACTTCTCAAAGATATAATTTTAGCGGGAGGATAATATCTACCAATAAAAGCATCCTTACATTTAGTCCAAGAATCAATACTATTTCTAGGCAGAGATAGCAACCAATCTTTAGCTCTTCCTCTTAAGGAGAAAGGAAACAATTTTAATTTTATAATGTCACCATCTACATCCTTATACTTTTGCATTTCACATAGTTCAACAAAATTATTAAGATGGGCAGCAAGCATCATCGGAACTAACACCAGTAAAATTGCTCTCTCATAACAAGATTCAAGTAAAGCGTGTTTAATTTCAAAGAATTCTGCTGTAGTAGCAGGTGGAGCAATAGATGTGCATAAGAAATCATTATTATTTGTGCTAGTGAAGTCACACAACTTAGTATTCTCAACAGTACCCATTTTAGCAGTAGTAAATAAAGCAAACTAAATAAAGTAAATGCAAGTAACTAATTTTTTTGTGTTTTCAATATAGAGAGCAAGACAGTAAATAAAGTAAAACTAGCAACTAATTTTTTTGTGTTTTTGATATAAGAGAAAACAAAGCAGTAAATAAAGTAAAGTAAAGCAAGACAAAAACAAAGTAAAGAGATTTGAAGTGGGAGACTCCCCTTGCAGCGTGTCTTGATATCCCCGGCAACGTCGCCAGAAATTTACTTGCTGGCGTGTAGTTGACGTGGGAGTTTAGAAATCTTTGTGGAGTAACTTTTCTTCAGTTCCCCGGCAACGGCGCCAGAAATTTAGCTTGATGACGCGTAAAGCACACGCCCGTTGGGAACCCCAAGTGGAAGGTGTGATGCGTACATCAGCAAGTTTCCCTCAGTAAGAAACCAAGGTTTATCGAACCAGTAGGAGTCAAGAAGCACGTTGAAGGTTGATGGCGGCGGAGTGTAGTGCGGCGCAACACCAGGGATTCCGGCGCCAACGTGGAACCTGCACAACACAATCAAAGTACTTTGCCCCAACGTAACAGTGAGGTTGTCAATCTCACCGGCTTGCTGTAAACAAAGGATTAAACGTATTGTGTGGAAGATGATGATTGTTTGCGAAGACAGTAAAGAACAATTGCAGTAGATTGTATTTCAGATGTAAAGAATAGGACCGGGGTCCATAGTTCACTAGTGGTGTCTCTCCCATAAGATAAGCAGATGTTGGGTGAACAAATTACAGTTGGGCAATTGACAAATAAAGAAGGCATAACAATGCACATACATATATCATGATGAGTACTATGAGATTTAATAAGGGCATTACGACAAAGTACATAGACCGCTATCCAGCATGCATCTATGCCTAAAAAGTCCACCTTCAGGTTATCATCCGAACCCCTCCGATATTAAGTTGTAAACAACGAGACAATTGCATTAAGTATGGTGCGTAATGTAATCAACACAAATATCCTTAGACAAAGCATCGATGTTTTATCCCTAGTGGCAACAAGCACATCCACAACCTTAGAACTTTTTGTCACTCGTCCCAGTATTTAATGGAGGCATGAACCCACTATCGAGCATAAATACCCCCTCTTGGAGTCACAAGTATCAACTTGGCCGTGAGCCTCTACTAGCAACGGAGAGGATGCAAGAACATAAATAACATATATGATAGATTGATAATCAACTTGACATAGTATTCAATATTCATCGGATCCCAACAAACACAACATGTAGAATTACAAATAGATGATCTTGATCATGATAGGCAGCTCACAAGATCTAACATGATAGCACAATAAGGAGAAGACAACCATCTAGCTACTCGCTATGGACCCATAGTCCAGGGGTGGACTACTCACACATCGATCCGGAGGTGATCATGGCGATGAAGAGACCTCCGGGAGATGATTCCCCTCTCCGGCAGGTGCCGGAGGCGATCTCCCGAATCCCCCGAGATGGGATTGGCGGCGGCGGCGTCTCTGTAAGGTTTTCCGTATCGTGGCTCTCGGTACTGGGGGTTTCGCGACGAAGACTTTAAGTAGGCGGAAGGGCAGGTCAAGGGGCGTCACGGGGGCCCCACACAACAGGGCCGCGCGGCCTGGGCCCTGGCCGCGCCGCCCTAGTGTGTCGCCACCTTGTGGCCCCACTTCGTTTCCTCTTCGGACTTCTGGAAGCTTCGTGGAAAAATAGGACCCTGGGCGTTGATTTCATCCAATTCCGAGAATATTTCCTTACAAGGATTTCTGAAACCAAAAACGGCAGAAAACAGCAACTGGTTCTTCGACATCTCGTCAATAGGTTAGTGCCGGAAAATGCATAATAATGACATATAATGTGTATAAAACATGTGAGTATCATCATAAAAGTAGCATGGAACATAAGAAATTATAGATACGTTTGAGACGTATCACCGAGGAGGGCCGCCATGGGCCCACCTCATAGGCCGGCGCGGGC